>NC_069130.1:24006344-24306344 GCF_026914265.1 Mya arenaria
ATATGGGATATATGGTTTCCTTTGTCCCGTATAACCAATATCGGCTCACCTACTTACCCCGTTACTTATCATATTGCAACCTATCTATGAGCCCATTTATCTTCCATGCACAAAAACAATCACATTTTTATTTATTTTTGTCCTTTCAGGTATGCCAATATCCCCTGCGTCATAATCCACGGCGTCTTAAAAGGTTCAACGTACGAGGTCGGTGACGTCATCGATGAGGACCGCCATTACGGCGAGTGGAACGCCGTCCTCGTTAACGGATCATGGCGCTTCATCAACGCGTACTGGGGCACGTGCGCAGAGGGCGCCTCCAGCGGAAATGACGTCATCGATGATTTCTCGGATGAGTCACCGAACAAACTTTATTACGCTTGTGACGAGAACTACTTTTTAACCGACCCTGACCACGTTGTGGCCACGCATTTACCGAAAAAGCCAAAATGGCAACTGAAGAAAAATCCTCTAAGTTTGGAGGAATTCCAGAAAATGACATTTGTGAAGGATCGATATTTTAACCTGAAACTCAAGACACTTACTCATCCTCATTGTGTTGTAGAGAGTAATACAGGGGAAGTGGAAATTAAGTTTTTGATTCCGCCGAAAAAGTCGCTGGACATTGACTTTCAGCACTTGTTGTTCAAAGTTACGGACGAATTGGATAAAAGGTAAAACCGCGTAGAATGGATTTTAGTGTAAAGTTATATGCATTCTTTTTACAGATGAAGGTCACTAGTATTTAATGAAGTCTTGAGTCTGAATTAAGACTTTGAGAAGAAATTTTAAAATGTTAATATGTAAATATATCTTTAACATGATAAAGGTTAACGAGATACTAAGTCATTTTTACAAGATACGTAATACTTTTAAACGAGATACGTAGTCGTTCTAACGAGATTATAAATTGTTCTAACGAGAAACTACGTCGTCTTAACGAGGTTCGGTAGTCGTTTTGGCGAATAAAAAAACATGCTTGTCATCTCCATGCTAACGTAGAAACCCATTCAAAGAAAATTACACGGGGTCACCGGGAATTTTACTTTAAAAGATCATGAAATATCAATACCGAAATTAACACATTCAGGAAATTTGGGACATCGCCGTCTAAAGTATAAATTATGAAAACTGATCTCAGAGATACATCCTTCCCTATGAATGATCTCAAAACTGTGTCCCCGACATTATTCATGAACTAAAAATGTAGGCCAACTGTTTTCACGCGCAAGATCAATGCAGTTATGCCAATGGAAATGTCATATTGAGGGCACACCTATCCTGGGCAGACTATCAGACGGTTAGCCAGTACTAGGTGCTTTCACCTCTGCAAGGAACTGACAACTTCTGTACATGCCAGGGGCAATGGTACAGTGCGAATGGTCGTAGAAAGTAGTTTATTACTAATCACAACAGAAGTGACCTGGTCCGCCCGGGAATCGAAACCGGGTTGTCAGATTCAGAGTCCAACGCTCTACCGATTGCGCTAACCGGGCGGACCAATGAAATATTGTGGTATGTAAGCTTATTTATACTCCACTCGAGCATGGCCCATTCGGCGACTGCTCCGATAAGATAATTAGTCATTTTAGGCTTTTGGAGTATAGTGTACAGACAGGATGTAACCCTGGTTAGAGCTAGTCTGGTTCTTTAACGTGCTACCGTGTATAGCACTGTCACACGGGACTCCATTTAATATCCTTCCCGGAAGACGATTAGTATTTTGTAATGTTGCGGCGAGGAATCGAACCTGCGACCACCGCATTGACAGTCAAGTGTGTGGCCACTAGACCACGGAGCCGCCACAATAATGACATATCAGGGACCTAGCTTATTCTATGGCTGGATCACACGAATCACTGTTATATTGATCATTCCAGAATTGACCGGCTAGCGTTCATACACCGGACGAACAGCAACGATCACCTGACTATCCGGGTGCGTTCACCGTCGGCTGGAACGTACAGATTTGAGCTCGTCGGGAAGGACACGTCAGTGACGTCGGAGAGCTACGACTATGATTGGATCGCTATCTACAAGATTGTCTTTCAGTGAGTTGCAATTACACTTATATATAGACGAACAAATCTAGTTTCATTTAGATATCTTTCCTTTAAAGATATTACATCAATATGACAGAACAGTCATTATATCGTATGAATAGACGGCGTAGACGGGCCGCTGTGTATATATTGAGCCTCGTGCTAAATACGTCCCTCGACTACTTCTCAGGCCATTATGAATCCCTCGGGCCAATTATGACTCAACGGCCTGGCTACGCCGTGTATTAACCTCTAACTACATAATACTGCATAATGACACGGAAATCGTAGGTAATGCACCCTCTTATTTAAAGTAAACAACGGGGGCGAAGCGCGAGTAATAAATAACTGCAGTCACGAGGATAGAGGGTGAAGTTACGGAATGCCGTTAGGGCCATCGCCTATGAATGTGTTGATCTGAAACGCGGTATTCGATAGTACGATGATGAAAACGCGAAATCACGAAACTACGATGGTGAAAATGCGACAGTACGATGATGAAAACGCGACAGTACGATAGTACGATGATGAAAACGCGACAGTACGATAGTACGATGATGAAAACGCGAAATCACGATAATACAGTGGTGAAAACGCGAAAGTACGATGGTGAAAACACGATAGTTTATCGCATTATCATCATCGTACTGTCATATTATCGCGTTTTCGTTATCGTACTGTCACGTTTTCATCATCGTACTATCGAGTATCGCGTTTCAGACCAACACATTCATAGGCGATGGCCCTAACGGCATTCCGTATGAAGTAACTGTTGTATACCATAGTGTAAAGGCTGTTAGGGAATGTACTCTCAACCCTAGTTATTTAAATCATACAGAACGAGTGCGAAGCATGCGCAATATATAATTACAATCACGAGGGAAGTGGGTAAAGTAAATGTTTTATACCATATAGTCTAGACAGAGTACTGAGTACAAATACCGTTGTAAATTATCCGCTTGTGACGCATAGCAAACTTCCCCTTCCGAAATGATGCATATATTTAATATTTTATTTTAGAGACAGGTTCAATATGTAATCTAATTCCCCGACCATCTTCGTTTGGTTGAGGCCCGAGGGCGGGTCGCATATATTACAGGACTAGTAACGCTCTGTATATGACCACAATTGTACTTCATTTCTAACACAGTTTCTGTTTTCCCCTTGTATTTAAGTCTGTGTCAATATAGATGTCCTCACACCCCTCCCCCACACACCACCTTCATGAGGCTGGGGTTCTAGACAGAAAGCGGAGTTCACGGTTGTTGTGCCGTTTAGTGAAGCATATGATTCTATTTCTTACTGAGCATTGCAAAAATACATTTACATTACAGTGAAGGGCAGTATGGATGCCCCCTCTTCCCCCCAACGCCGTCTACAGGATGGGGCCCGGGGCGTGTCGCGGAAGCCACAGGCCTTGTTCCGCTCAGTCATTTCACGGGAGAGGTTGAGATGGACGACCATGGCAAAGTAGAGGTGGGCTGATGCGGTTAATTATACTACATCATACTACATTGATTCATTCTTGATCACGTAATGTTAGAAACGGCTCGGTTCACGAAAAGTCAAATCTGCCGTCTGTGTTATGTTCAACTCTTGTTTATTTTGAATGGAAACCCAAAAGCATTTACGATATTATGTTTTGTTTTGTTATTTTCATATTTGGTTGCTATGTCAACAAGACATTAAATGGGTATTTTTCAGTTATCCTGTATTTTTTTTTAAACATTATACACTGATGACAATGTATTTTTAGCATAATTGCAACACTAATAACCAATTGTTTATAAGGGCATTTTTCCTTTTTTCAAATCAAGAAAAACAACATTTCCATGGAAACGCGCCAAAAATCGTATTTTTAATAATATGCCGAATAAAATATGATGTTTTCTGTAGAAGTGTTGTTATATGGTAAGTCATTACTACATATGATTTGATAATTGAGTTTGGCCATTTTTGTTTTTAAGATTAGATTTGGAGCGGCCCATAAAGACCGCATTGGTGAAATGCTCTATATCGCAAAGGTGTATACAGGCGGTGAAAAAATGGACGAACTTCCGGACTGCGCCGTTCACCGCGTAGAAGATGGTGACGTCATCGTCAACGTCATGACACCGAAGAAGGGTGAATTCGTTCTAAGACTGTTCGCTAAGGACATCAATACGGAAAAAGTGAGCGAGTTCTGTAACTACCTCCTGATTTCAAACCAAATGGAATCAAACGGACACTTCCCAAAAGGCTTTCAGACGAAACTCGGTCCCAAAGCGGCATTTATGACGTCAGGTCTGACACCGACGACGCCGTCGGGTCTTATCCGTTCGGAGCATGCGGAAGTTTACCTAGGGTTCACGCGCACAGAGGATATTGAATTGTCGGTGAACTTTTCGGGGGAGAACGTAAAGCCGGCGGAAGCACCTAGGTTGCTGTCACAAACTGAGAGCGGAAAAAACGTCACCTACACCGTCAGGTATGCTTTCGATAGCGTTCATACTGGAGAACAGGCGTTATGGTGACCCGGGAATAAGAAAGAAGCAAAACGGGTTGTGACAAAGTTCCCGGGTCACCAAAGAGCCCATTCTCACCATCGTCCGCAACCGCCGTGTCTGTGAACACAGCATAAATTAAACAGATCGTTATAGTGTAACGGTGGTAACCGACGATGGTTTTCATTTGGATAAGCACGAAGTCAATTAACCAATTGGTATACATGGTTACAATTACCGGCTATCCTTTTATGTTAATGTATGTTGTCAGTTACATTTCGGTTTATATGGACGGTTTACAATGTTAGAAATCGGTACACTTTAACTACGCTGCAAGTAGATCGTGTAGTAATTGCGATTTAGTAGTTAAACTTAATGACTTCTTATCTTAATTATTTTTGCAATAATACACTTCACTGGCAATCAATTTAAACTAAGATCTACAAATGCAAGTTAAAACACTACATTTATTGATAAAATTGTACGAACTACTTCTACTGATGTACCTGCATACATCCGTGGTTGTTTTGCGATAAAAATGGCCGAGGAGTTCCGAATGTTATTTTCATGTTACCTCAACCTCCTTTTAGACTTCCGGAGATCGGGCTATACGGGGTTAAGATCCGGGGCACGAGACAAGATGGCGCAGTGCACGAGCCAATATATGATTACGTCATAGATTATCGGAAGGCCAAGAAGAGGACGAAGAACACTCAGAGTATTAAAGGTAGTGTAGCCACACTCATGCTCGTTCAGTGAACCGTTTTAAGTATAAGGAAATTTTATTTGCAACAGATTCAACGAGGCATTTTAAAGCTGCACTCTCACCGATTGAACGTTTTGACAATTTTTTTATTTTTGTCTTGGAAAGAGTCATTTTTTTTCGAAAATCCATGGAAATCAGTTATATTAGACTGCTGAAAAAAATCAAGATCGCAGATTTTTTTATTTAAGTTCAAAACTTGATGTTTTATGCATTTTTCTTAAACCGTTAGTAACGGTTTAGGCTATAAAACAATAACTTTCGAACGGTAATATGAAAATGTACGATCTGATATTTTGTCATTAATCTTTTATCATTGGTTTGCAGATATTTACGCAAAAATGCTCTTTCCAAGACAATAATATTTTTTTGGTAAAACTGGTAAATATATGAGAGTGCCGCTTTAAAGGTATGGCAACTCATTTAACAAGGCTATCTTTATGATTCTGTATATTTAAGGTAGAACAACTCATGTTCTAAAGCTATATTTAAAGTACTGCGTCTCAAGTTATAACAATATCTTTAAAGTATTAAAGGTAATTTATTCAAACACTATGAATTATATTTTACTTAATTCCACGAAAGGATACTTTATGTATAGAACGTATAGCTTGTTTTTCGATCTAACAAATTTCAAATTGTGTTTATAATTTTGTTTATAATTTACTCTAGCGGGTCCAGCAGGATTCCGCCCCCGCCCCCCCCCCCCCCCCAACCGCCCGAAATATTCCATTTCGGCTAGAAATTTTTATAATTGTCTTCAGGGAATACCCCCTCTTCTACCCCCCTATAAACATTTAAACCAGACAAATTTCGGTTCTGAGAGACAGGCGCAAGTCAAAAGGTTACGCCCCCTAAGTTACGCCCCCTCTTATGTCATATTCTGGATCCCTCCCTGATTTAAGCCTACTATGAGGAGAATTTTGGATAAAAGCCGAATGGGTTGCGATTCATCTAGTTGTGTTTTTCAGTATTTCATTCACTTTGACAGTAATTTATTTATGCACGTCATTGAACTGTTGACAATTCTATCTGTAAAACCGACTTTGAATGATAAAACTAATTCGTATGTTTATATGTTCACAGAGGAAGCCGAGACCTATACCCATGGTAAGTTATCTATTTGTTTTATTTTTAAGCATAACAAATATATACATGTGGCTGTATACGGCCTTATTTTAGGTGTCGTCGGCGACGGCGTCGTCGGCATCGTTATCGTCATAGGCGTTTGCATCGTGCGAATATTGTAATATAATAGGTTAAATATAAAAAAGACATATCATTAAAAGCGAACGTTATTGAAATTGCCAAAACATATTTAAACTTACAATACAGCATATACAGGCGATCCCCGTTGGCTCGAACTCGCTTGGCTCGAATTCCTGGTTAGCTCGAACTGGATTTAAGGACAGTCTTCTTTAGCCTGAAAATAAGCATTCCCGCTTGGCTCGAATTTTTCGAGGCTCGAGGTATTTTCGCCGGTCCCTGGGAGATCGAGCCAACGAGGTTCGACTGTATGAAGTCTGTAGCAAGACCCAAACATCAGGCCATGCTTATTGTCGGGATGATCAAAAGAGGAAAACGGACGTGCACTGACATATTGCTGTTCAGTACAAAACATGATTACGGTGTTTAAAGTTTCAGTACAGCTGTACTTTAGTATGTCACGCTATGTTTTAAAGAAACTCGCTCACACACCTAATGTTCGCGATTTGTTTTCAATGTTTGTTTCCTTCCATAGTAGTTTACACTGAGTCGTTGTATTAAATCTTTTGAATAACGAACATGATACTTTACCTTTTTAATTTAAGCTTAAAGGGACCCTTTCACACCTTTTATTTTTGTTTCAAAACTTATTGAAATCGAATTATTTAAATCTAGATCATGAACATACACAAAACAGAAACTGATATATTCTGATTAAAATAAATTGATAAATTTACGCCTAAATAGGTCAATTTTAAATAGCTTTAGAAGGAAATCTTGCAAATGAAGCATTTTCTGTCATTGTTTTCAAATACTTGAACAAAAGCTCTCTTTTTTAATTTTGTGATGTTTTGATCTTAATTTAATTTATGTACATGTATTTTGTTCATATTACACACGTCTTTAATTTTAATGTCTTAATCCTTTAAAGAACTGAGTGTGTTTCTTTAAGCTCTATTAAGCCATAACGTGTAATTTTACCGGCAACATGCATTCGGAACCCCTCGGCCATTATACGACATATATTCCGAAGTTTGTCGGAGATGGCCGAGTTGTTACGATTGCGACAACATGGAGAGATAAGTTCAGTTTTATGACGTGATCGATAAACCTGATGGTCGTGCATGCATTCATGTGAACGTATTTAAAACTACTCATTGCCACGGCACCGGAGTCTTGAAAAGGAAAAATCTTGTCTTCAATTAATTTATGCAGATCATCGTCTCTTTAATGTCTTTAATTCGTTGGTGATTTACAGAAGATGGTAATTATTTTTTAGGTTAAATTGTTAGTTTGGAGTCTCTTTGGAGTTATTTTCCAACATAATGTTTAATCTCTGATATTGAAATGTCCTTTTGAGTTTAGTTAATTTTAAACAAAACTATCGGATTTGTATTGGTGTAATTTTAAATATATATATTATTTAAATAACATTATATTATATCATACTGTAAAATGTAAATAAAAAATAAAAAAGGATATCGGACTTTGGAAATACGTCATCGCATTAGAAAAGGATAGCTACGTATATATTAAATCAAACAGTTAATGCAAGACTTCCTTGACATATATAATAATAAATATGCATAAACTGTTGTCTTTGCTGAATTGGAATAAAAGTAAACAAGAAAAACCCTTAGAATACGATATTGCAGAAAAAATGGAGGAAGAACAGCAGGAGGCTAAAGCACAAAAAGACGAGGGTATTTTTGAAATATAAATGTTGAAATAAACTGTTGCAAGAAATTGTATGGTGGAGGTTACACTTCTACCAGAACATGCCCTCCCTGATGTATTTTTAGTCTTAGTTTATTGGTAATATCAGCAAATACAGTCAAAACTCAATATGTCGAACTCTGTTATGTCGATATTCGGATATGTCGAACATTTTTCGAACGTGTTGGTTTAGAAGATATTTTGTATTACGATTATGTTGACTTATCGTTATCTCGAAAGTTTTCCGATTGCATAACAACTTCCACATGACTATCTAAATATATATACTTGACCACGCAGATAAACAATTAAACAGAAGATTATGCCAATTATAGGCAGCAGTTTCTTTAAGGGACGGCCACACAAAATTATATAATTATATGAGAACATTAATCATGTCAAACATTCGAAGGGCATGTTTTGTCGTGTTATATTTTGATTGTTTGATACCATTTTAGGCCGATTGTTCAGACTTTTGTTAAAGTGTTAATCGAAATGGCCGTGAACTATTTGATGATGCGCTCACACATATAAACAACTAGGTAAGACAGGTGTAGTTGAACTGTCTGTCTCAATCCTGATAGAAATACAGCAGATCAAAAGTGTATCTATTAAGATCTGGAGCAAAAATAATTACAATTTAACAACGTTGTTAACTTTAACAAAGTTCTGAACATCAGTCCATTGTTTATTGTATACACTCCAGTATACAGCCAGCCCAATAGTTTCTTTTTCTCCCACCTCAGATAAGAAGATCCAATTATTTAACCATGCTAGATATTCTTATCTTGCCCACTGGCGAAGATAAAATGCCCGGATGGAACTTCTTTTTCATGGTCAACACATTGTAATTACTTCCCTTGTTAAAGACTGTCGTCTGTAGCATCAAGGAAATCTTGTCTTATGGTAATATTTAGAACGCTTATTAATTATTTCCCGCTTCAAATGTCGCCATAAAACAGTTTTCACGCACCATTAAAGAAATAATGCTTCATTCTCCTTAGAACTATTTAAAAAGACCGATTTGACTATTAACATTAACTGGATCAATTCGCGCATATCCATGACAACCACGTGCTATCGCATATCCATATGCATTTATGTTCACTTAACACAAAAGAGTTCCAGCAAAAAAAATACATTTTTACTTAATTATGTTTAACTGAGGTGGGAGAAAAAGCATCTACCATAGCCGCTCGTGTAAGATAGGTTCATCCCGACCCTCGCGCAGGGTGTTTTGCGGAAACTCGGTAAACCTCGTTTCCGCAAAACACCCTACGCTCGGGTCGGAATGAACCTATCTTACACTCTCGGCCATGGAAGATACTTATAATCTTTATGTAGCCTTCTATCCACCCTTATTATTACTTAGTTATGTTTTAGCAGCGTGTGCGTAGAATTTACTATAATTAATTAGTGTTCATGGGTATACCTCCACCAATAAGATCGCCGGACAGATCCATATTTGATCCTTAAGAAAAGCCCTGACAACCAAAAATCCATTCAGCAGATCATATAACCGTCAAATTTCCATTTCTCAATGAAAACAACTGCTGAATGTCCATTTAGCAATAAATTGTTTGATGAATTGAGTTATTTAGAAACTCGCGCTTGTCCACTACCAAATATAAAGGTATTCGGGCGGTATTATGCACTGAACACTAAGAAAGTTAAAATTTATTTATGGTTTTCTAAACGTTTAGTGGGCGGCGAGCTGCGCCCGGCGTTCCGACTAAATCATATAGATAACCAATAAATACTTACAATACAATAGTATTCTTGTTAACCCCTAGACCTATAGCAATCTGTAGATGGTTGACGGGTCTTGTTTGATCTTTTCTGTCTTTCCGAATGTATTTCTTTAGTAACCAAATGTATCTTACCAAAAATCTGTCTTTCTAGTTATATTAGTTTAGAAACTTTAGAGGGAAATTAGGGATTACCTCCTTTTCAACAAACCTGCAATTTCTTCAAAGTTTTTGAAATATCTAACCTTGGTGTAAAAAGAGTCATGATTAACTATGTTCCATCTAATAAAACATTTTACTTTCAATATATGTACAAGTAGTTCTCACTTGTATATTTTTATGTTAAAATTGCAATTTAAATATTGAAACAATGTCTTAAACATATACGATTATAAAGGAATAAACTGTATCATTTCACTCAAATAACGTTTCAACTTAAGGGAGTTTAAAAATTCGCCGTGAAATTTCTGTTTCAGCAAAGAAGAGTTTTTAATGGGAATGATATGTCTTAAATTATAACCATGCTACTTCAAATCGTCAGGAATTCATCATTTATTTTTATCTGTAAATTTGACAAAATGTCTCCATATAATTTCAGACACCTATGCCGATATTCTTCGACGGCGCTTGCGCATGTCGATTGAGGAATCCAACCCAATCGAATTGAAGAATGTGATAAGTGAAATGAGAGGTCTAAAAATAGCCTCGATGGAACAGGATATCATGCATGGCGAGGAAGAGTGCATATTCATTAACATAAAGCGAGGTAATATGTCCTTAAATAGGCAGTTTTGTTGAGGCAAAGGCATCTGTGACTTATAGTAGACGGAGAGTGTTTTAATTGATTTTAAATTATTTGTTCATTTCTGTATTTGAGCTTGTTGATACATGTACGGTAAAACATAAAAGGGTAGGTTAACATGTGTATCGGTTCATCCATCCGGAACTCCTCGGACATTTTCATTCAAAAACAACCTCCAGTAGAAGTAGGTATTTTTTAAAAATAATGCTAAATTGAAATTACTACGCGATCTACTTGCAGCGTAGTTAAATGTAAAGATTTGTTACATTGTAACGACTTTCGATTGAAAGTGGCCTAGGAGTTCCGAATATAAACATTCGGTGAACTTGCTTATGACCCATATCAACCTCTTTTATCATCATCGGATAGGGTCATAATTGGAGTCGAGGCTCTGAGCCTCACTTTGAGGTGATCCGCGGCATTTGAAACTCAATGTGACGTGCTCGAAGCCTAGCAGGCCCTTCATCTTTTCGGTTTTGCAACAATTCATCATTGTTTCAAAACCTCTTAATTGGCTCTGAATTAGTATTTTTGTCTTAACACTTGCGATGAAAGTATTCAACATGGCACAGCGGATGCAGTGGTTTTCAACTTAAACTGCAGTCCGTAGGCGTAGGCCAACCTTAAAAACTCTTTAGAAAGAAGCCTTATGATCCCAGTGCCACAAAACATCCGTTTTAGTTTACATTAAATTAACTGGCTGCTTCAAAAATGCAAACTACTGCACGACTGTTTAATGCTCTTAGACTGGTAACCAAGCGTGCTGTGTCCGGTTAGCGCAGTGGTTAGTGCACACGCTTCCCACCAAGGCGACCCAGGTTCGATTCCAGGCATGTGCGCATATTAGTTTGGTTGGTGATCACCAAGCCGGACAAATTGGTTTTCTCCTGGTACTCCGGTTTCTCCCACAACGCAAGACCACAGTCTCGCGTTACATTGTGCCAACGAGAGTGACTTAGTATAAGTTAAAATAACTTTCTTCACAATCGTTGTAAAACGAATTAAACTTAACGTCTTGTGACACTCAAATTGGCTTTTTTTGTTAACTGTGAAACTAAAAACAACCGTTCTCTTATACCTTGATTATCTTGGTTATAACAGATCTGCTGATTGCGATTCGGGACAAGGACTCTAAGAAACTAAAATCTGCCGTGAAGAAGGTCAAGGCCGCCAAACTGGAAGAAAGATTGCAGTACGAGGTTAACCTAGCAAAGAGCTTAATAGAAAGGTGGGTGGAGAATGTCTTGTTCCTTTTTTCATTTGTTGCTCAATGAAATTGAAGTCCGCCGTAATGTATTCACTAAACTGGAGAGAGACTGAACTTGGCATCGTATCTGCTAGACAGGTGGGAACGTAGTTAAATTCAGACCTGCTAACCACAATACGAGACAAAATGGGAAAAAGGCAATATTCTCCAGCCTGACGAAAATAAAAACCGCCAATTACAAAGAAAGGTTACGGTATGAGTTTAACTCCGGTACTTTATTCCGTTTACACTACACTAGTAACGTGTTTTCATGAATATTAATGACGTAGGGGAGAACACTCTTTCTCCAATGAAATTGCATGTTACAATTAAATACTCTTCAACTTAGAAGATAGCCATTACGTCATACAGGGATTCTGTAACTAAATATAGACAATAAAGCATGACGCAATTTCACTTGCTAAGATGATTAGTGAGTGGTTCATGATAACGAAATGTCCAACGGTACTCTATGAAGCAAAATGAAGAGTGAAACATAGCCAAACGCTTGTAATGTTATGAGGTAAAAATTGATAGGTTAATGAATGTCAAGGGTGCTAAAAGGAGGTCAACCTAGCAAAAGACTTGTCAAAAAGATAGTTGGGAATGTTGATATCGTCATTTTAAACCTACAAAGCGGGCTATGACTTATGAGAAGCTAACGCCCGCCACTCCAGGTCAGGGCCACATAATTGCATGATGAGAGCAATAGCGATACGAGGAAAACAAAACAAAAACGGATAGATATATATTAGATTACACAACCTATAGTCCAAACACGAGTAATTTTATATCCGTTCTTTTTCAGATTAAAGAAACTCCATAAATTGCAACACGCTATCGAAGCATTGGATTAGTCTCCAATTATGTTGGTACGTGGCTGTTCATCACCATTGCGGATATATACTCCATACTGTGTTAATTACATTTTCCTTATTTCAGATTAAAGAAACTCCAAAAATTGCTGCACGCGATCCTAGCCCTGGATCAATCCACGATTATGGAGATCCGTGGCTATTCCAGTCCACCCCCTATAGTCCAAACACGAGTAATTTCATATACGTTCTTTTTCAGATTAAAGAAACTCCAAAAATTGCTACACGCGATCCTAGCCCTGGATCAATCCACGATTATGGAGATCCGTGGCTATTCCAGTCCACCCCCTATAGTCCACACTGTGATGATGGCCACACTTCTTTTGCTCGGCCATTGGCATGAGGACACAAAGGTATAGTACTGTACTATTGAGTAATTTTGAAGGAAGAGACATTTGGAACATTTGATGGGTAGGTGGAGCTATTTGGAAGGTGTATGCCTGGATGCATTCTTATACATTGCAGACGCGTAGCTGACTTTACGCAAACACGCAGTTGCGTAATAAAAATTGACAGGTTGAAGTTTTTGTCAAACCAAAATACCCGCATTTGAAATATAAACCGAAGGGGGCTAGGGGTGAATGGGGTAATAAACTGCCCTTAATCGATCTGCGAAATCCCAAATTTACCTAGCTACGTGCCTGCGTTGTATAAATATATAGGACACTAAGGTGTGATTATATATATATAGATCAATATTTACTGTTCCTACTAATGGAGAACTTTCAAAGCATACACGCGCATGAAACTGTTCTGTACAATATTCCACGAACGCGAAGAGCGAGTTGTATAACTTAAATCACGAGAGTCGTGGGTGTTGTAACTGCTGTGTTCTAACCACAGCGTCAAGGACAACGTTCAATAAGTAACCAAGTATCATGCGTATAGGGGAAGGTTTTTGCAATTTATCTGTACGCTATTTATTGAAAGGTCAAGCTCCGCCTACTTGTTTCTTGTTTTATTTTTTTTACATATTATAATATGTAGAGTCAATGGGACACCATATCAGATTTTTAATATGATTTGACAGAAGATTTTTAATTGACAATCAAGCCACCTGTTTGGTGTGCGATGAAGCGAACACCAACGCTAGTCTATTTGTTTTAAGTCGGAGAGCCGGCGCATAATTGATTATTAAAGCCAGATTTATTTGCATTGCTGTCAATGTGCATCTTGTCCCTGCCAATATGTGTACCATGTGTCATATGAAAATCTTGATAGGTTTAGATCTGCACTCTCACAGATTAACCGTTTTAACAACTTTTTATTTTTTGACTTTGAAAGAGCAAGTTTTTGCGAAAATATCTGCAAACCAATGATAAAAGATTGCTGACAAAAGATCAGATCGCTGATTTGCATATTTCCGTTTGAAATTTAACGTTATGGTTTAAACCGTTACTAACGGTTTAGGAAAAATGCATAAAACATTATTTTTTGAACGTAAAAATTGGCCCGTTCCAAGACAAACAATAAAAGAGTTGTCAAAACGTTCAATCTGTGAGAGTGCAGATTTAAGAGCGTATAATTGACATGTATTTCTAACTCATTCAGGCCTGGAAAAACATTCAAACTCTCCTTCTGAAGACCGGGAAAGAGTCAATTAAGCGTCATATCCAGGACTTCCGGTTGGAGTGCTGCCCTCTAGAGGCTGCGATGGGAGCGAAGGACTACCTGCGGGACTACAGTATTGATCAGGTCCGCCTCGTGAGCGCCGGATGTGCGACATTCTATGTCTGGGTAAGGACGATTACAGGGAATTCGTACGAACACGAGGTTGTATATCGTCTGGATAAGTTGTCCCATATATAGGCCACCTAGTTATAATTATCCTTGCCACAGATAAGGATGTAATAATTGAGCCATATTTATTATTTAAAGTAAGAAATCGTTTTCTTTAAGTCCAAACGTAAGATATTATAGTCCACCATTGTGTTTCTTAACAATTGAATACAAATATGGAACGACTTCGAAGTGGTACGACTTTACGTTGGGACGACTTTTCCTGTACTGTTAATTACATCGCTCTAACAACATAAGAAGTTAACAACGATTTGTTTAAAAGAAACATTTTGGACCGAGTGTTCACAATATTGATACTCAGAAAGTTTTAAGAATTTGTATGGTGTAGGTGATCTGCGGTTTAGTCGAACTTCGTTGGCTCGAGCTCGCTTTGCTCGATTTCTTGTCGACTCGAACTTGATGTAAAGGATCGATGTCATTCTTCCTTATGTAAGCATTCCCGCTTGTCTCGCATTTCGAGGTTCTATGTGTTTTTTCGCTGGTCCATATGAGTTCGAGCCATCGGGGTTCCAAAGTATTCTAGAAAAAGCTTTGGGACAACTGTTTCTAGAAGTTTAATGGATACAATATTTCAAGATTGTTTTACTCAATTTTCTGGTGTTCTAGTTTAATTTTAAATATTTGGGCACATCAACAAATAATTCACGTTGAAAAGTTAACAAAATAAGCGTTAATCGCGTTAACCTTCAAACGTACTTTTGAACAATCTACCCTGTCTTAAAAGTATTTGAGAAACATTGAATATATCTGAGAAGGCTTATCTTAATTATAAAGTATATAAAAAGTATGTACAGTCGAACCCCGTTGGCTCGAACTCGCTTGGCTCGAATTCCTCGTTGGCTCGAACTTGATTAAGAGGACCGATTTCTTGATATTTAAGGTTAACAATCCCGCTTGGCTCGAATTTTCCGACGCCCGAAGTATTTTTGCCGGTCCCTGGGAGTTCGAGCCAATGGGATTCGACTGTATAGTATAATAACGGAAAAGTGTTCAAATTCATCATGCATTACTGCTTGTGTTTCTATTGAAATAAGCCTCTAAATGAAACCATCTATTAAATACATAAAACCTTTGGTATCAGGCGCGCAGCTGCCTATATGCGAGTTCGCGGTTGAATCCACCTGATTCTGACAAAATAATCCGTAAAAGTTGCAGTATGCGTACTTGACTGCATGATACTTACACTGTCAATTTCCAGTAACTCACAACGCCCAGTATGCACCAGATTGAACTATTTCCCCTAATTTTCCGAGGTGGCATGCCCCCCAAAACCCGAGCACAATTGTGAATCCACATGAATATAGGATTCGCTACCCCCCTAGGTATAATGCATGGTATTTGTTGGCAAAGTAGTCATCCCGCTCGTTTGGTCCGTTTCCAGGACAGAAACGGGTACTGTGTCATTTTTTGAAAAGGCAATGAGAAAGTACCCGTCAGGGGCTCGAACCCAGGACCTCGTATACGACAGGCGAACACATTTATCACTATACCACTCTCATCCCTTTCGTCTATCCATAACTTTCAGGTTAAGGGTGTGATCGAGGAACTAGAGAAAAGAGCGGGAGAGGAGATGAGCCAAATCCGGCCAAAGACCGGAAAGGGCCGCCGGCGTCGGGAGCTCACCTTCCTCAACGACCTCAATGGCTCTCGAGACGCCTAGGATGTTTTACAAATGGATGGCACGAGAAAATACAACAGTATATCGAGTTCGCGAGTTGTACAAATCTATTTTTATTTGTAGAAATACAAATTCTAAACGCCAGCAAATTGATCTTATTTGTTTTGCAGTGAATGTGTTACGATGACCTGAAGCGACCTGTTTTGGGTTGAGTGTTATTGAACATTTTATGTACTTATTGTGTGTATAATTGTTACTTTTACAAAACTATAATCATTATTTTTATAGAGGCATTGTTTAACTGTTTATGTTGTGACGTCAACCTAGGGATATTTATTCTTAAGTATTAATATTGATCAGATGCTTTTGTTAACTTGTGATGTATTATGTATCTATTCTAATAAATAAACACACACATCTACAATGTCACTCTAAGACCTCCTTGACACATATTGCCCAACGAGTTTCAGTTTAGTCCCCTTATGTTTTAGTGAAGTAAGCTTATTTTTTTAATGTATATACAAATGACTTCTCTTAACATCTCTTACATTTACCCCCCCCCCCCCCCCCCGAAATGCATTTATTGCAATTACAAACTGTAACAAAATCATAAATTACTTCAAGGGGGATCTTAATTTTGCGCGCACAACGTCATTACGAAATTTGCATATCACGTGACTTGCTGAATACCTATAATTCTATGTTGCTTTCTATATAAATAGTTTTCCCATTTATGTAAAATATTTCCCAAACATTTCTTTTTGCTAAAGCATTGTGTGGACCTCAGGAATTGATCAGATATCAAATGAGACTCCATCAAAGTCATATGCTCCCTTTAATTTTATTTCTTTAATTATTTAATCCCAAGTGGCATTGAGGCTTTTAAACTCGGACTAAGAAATGCGCAATTTAAGACATACAAAAATGCATACACTCTTCGGTAGGTGTGTATTAATAATCATAATCTAGTCAAAAGCGCTCATAATCAGAGAGAAAGAAACTAACGAAAGCTGATTAAGCCAAGTTGTCTGTTCAACCTACTACATAAGAAATTTAAAATGTAACAACTGGTGGCAGCGGTGGTATGAGGATAACTGCCGGACCGGAGATGTCTTACCCACGAGTTTTCCAAGGCTAAGACTCGGGACGAGTCTTCTCGGAGGGGAAAGTAATTCAACGTGTGCGTTCGTAGAACGTTGAAGTACTTGATTATATGCAAATCGGCACGTCAAGGTCTTCGTGTGGATGGAGAATATGTGTTTATATAGACCAGTCGACAATGTCAGGGTTGAGCATGCTTTTCCTGAAGGGATATGTTGACCTTGTTGGGCCACCACGTTACAACTGGTGGCAGCGGTGGGATGAAGATCACTGCCGGACCGGAGTTGCATTACCTACGAGTTTTCCATGGCCTTCTCGGAGGGGAAAGTAATTTAACGTGTGCGTTTGTAGAACGTTGAAGTACTTGATTATATGCAAATTAGCATATCAAGGTCTTCATGACGATGAAGAATACATGTATTTGTATATATAGACCAGTCGACCCCTTCAGGGTTGAGCGTGCTTGTACCTGAAGGGATCTGTTGGCCTTGTTGGACTCGCACGTTACAGATGCGCACTTTTCAAACGCCATTCATCAAACCAATGGAATGGTAATACTAAATTTATTTTTAAAACAATAATGATATACATAGTCGCACGCAGCAGCCGGAATATTTGCGCAGTTGTCCGGGCACTCGTTTCTCATCCAGGCAACCAGGGTTCGATACTCAGCCTGGGCACATGTGAGTTTGGCTGGTGATCACCAACCCGGACAAGTGGGGTTTGATCCGGGTTCTTCAGTTTCCCCAACAACACAAGACCGTTCTTTCGCGCAACACTGTGCCAACGGAAGTGAATAAGCACACGCCAATGCAAGTTCTCTTCACAATCGTTGCAAAAATAAATAAAATTTGAACTTAAAACATAAGACCAGAAGACAGACAAATATTGAAGATATTTAATTCCTTAAATATTACAGCTATCACAATTTTAATTAATCATTATTTCAGATCCTAAATAACTTATAATAACATGTAGGTCGTGCAATTAATAAATTATAATTTACACGGAGAATGATATAAATATCGAGCATTTAACCCCCAAAAGTTGTATAATGACAAACATTCTCCAATGGTTTTAAATCTTGATTTTATTTGTACAGGAGTAGGTGGTGATGGTTTTTAGCTAGGCTCTCAGAGCCACCGCTCGAACGGGTGATCGTTTACGGAAATATATCTTTTCTGTCTATTCTGTGACACCCTGAGTCACGATCGGACATGCACATGTGGCCGCGTATGATATGATAACTTTTCAATCGACTCTTTCTTTCATTTCGACCCAATCCCCGCCCCCTATCACTCTCTCTCTCTCTCTCTCTCTCTCTCTCTCTCTCTCTCTCTCTCGTTTTCTGACCCGTTTCTTTCTCAACATCTTCCTATTATCCATCCTTTCACGTCCCATGTTCCAATCACCCCCTCCCGTCCTACTCCCTACCTTACTCCTCTCGTTCCTCTGAAACATCTCTCTCCCCCATTCAGCCACTCTCTATCGTATAACATTTACGCTTTCACCTCATAAGCTCCCCCAATTCCTCGCCTCTTCTTTCAAATGTCTAATTTCCTTGTCCTTCTTCTCCCCGCTGAAAAAGATCCGATTTTTTGCAGAATGCGCGACGATCTAACATTGCTATAATAAAGTTAATACAATTATACTGTAAACATATAACATTTTAAAAGCAGGGCGGACCTCGATTGTGCTCTGGCAACGTTACATTAAAATATTTACTTTTGGTGTTCGGTGAAATAACATGCGATTGTACATTGAAACAAACGTTTCATAGTATCAACAACATATTGAATATAGCTCGACAATGAAAAAAACCCTTGTTATTCGTACACTTTTTGTCCCTTGAAACATGTGTACACAGTGCATGTGAAATGTCTCGAAGTGTATGAGATTTGGACTAGGGAACAGTTTTACACGCGCACAGGCGATGGACACGATGAAATTAAGGCTATCATAAGTCCTTGATCTTAGTCTATTTCAATTAAGAACGCAATGTTGGTAATCAAGCGCCGGTCAAACCAAAATTGCATCCCAGACATTACAAGATATGACTTATCCGCTATATGTTTTGTTGAATACTGGCCATCGTTGTGATCGGTGCACTTCTGTACATATTTGCAACTTCGTTATAATCGCTAATCATTCATGTGTTGTAATTTGTCAGAGATTGATCAGCAGCGTATCCAGTGTGTGTATACCACGTGATAATCTTGCTATCGGTAATTAATATGTTCCATAAATGCATTATTTAGTAAGTATTTAAAGGTTTATCAGTCAAAAATATGTTTGTTGTACATGTGTATGTATTGATTTTGAATTAAGAGTGTCACTTTAATATAATTTTGTCTAAACAAATATATGGTGAACACTTAAACATAAAGTGATACTCATCTTCTAAATTATTAGAATCACATATTTGACGCAAATAATGACGCAAGTTACTTTCAAGTCTATCATATCTACCAGTATGTATTCTTAAATTATGAGAACAAATATTATCCAATACAGAAAAAAACCCCGAATGTTCTCGACAAGATATAATTATTGCCTGAGCGACTCGTCATGTGAAAGTCATCCTCATACTATAATGTAATTTCTTAATTAATTAAGTAGTTGACCCTTCGGTCAGATATAATGCTAACCGCGCAGTAGCGCTGAAAGTTTTGATAAATACACACGATAAAACATAAGGACAAATAACATGCATAACAATATGGGTCACAACCCTGACGCTTGAGTAATTTCATGACAGAAGCATGTTGTATTTCAAGTTCCATTTGTTAAGTCAATCCGAGCTTACAGCTAAAAAAGACCGCTTAAATATGACTCGTAGTGAATAAACCGTAAACAGACAAATTTATACATTGGCGGTAACGAACATAAATACTAATTGTTTAATCAAACCTTGCGTGCATTTATTTAATGCAACTCTCTCAGGGATAAATTCTAATTGTACAGCAATGACGGCAATGCATAATCCTCGATTACAATTAGCAAAAAGTATGTGAAAACGAAAAGAAAATGTTGTGTTTTACTTGAATTGAAGGATTACTGACACGGGTAAGTTGTTTATTCAAACTTGTTCTCCAGTATACGATTGAATGACTTTTTTCCATCTGAACGCATTTTAATTGCTACATATCGATTCAGCATTTCCCTTCTAAGAAAATACCATTGTTTGTACAACATTGTAAGGCAATATGCATACACATAACAGAATTCAGTGATGTAGTTAAATAATCCCTAATTGTGTTCTATTTCTATATACATACATGCGTTTGCTTTTTCATTGAAATTTTAGTAATAGATAAAGGCATTCAACTATGTATATTTAATCCCAAAATAAATATCGTTATTTGGATTTTGAGGTATGTTGTAATAGAATCAAAAGACTGACTTTTGTCGCTTAATGTAACGAGTAGGTTTAAGTACCAACAATTCAAATAAAAGCGCTAAATGCGCTGAAAGGCTGTATGCGAGGCTAGCCTGGTTTTACTTTGTTTACAATTCTGTTCACATGAAATACGAATCGAATCCCAAAATAGTCCGTGCGGCCATACTGTTATCGATCGAAAGGTGCCTTCCATTTCTTAAAATTATGAAAGTTTAACTGATATTCTTTTAAATCAATTCAGCTTGTTTTATAACAAAAGCAGTATATAACACATTCACATTTTTTTACGTCATTATCTTAAATAACCCTTCGGTCTGCTTTCACATTAACGTAGCGGTCAAACGAAAATTCTAAAATAGGTTAGTATTTTAAGACATTTTGCTATTATTTGAGCGAAGTATAAAATAAAAAAGTATCTTTTCATTGCATTCAGGTAATCCATCATGTCTGATCGCCACCCAGCAGTCCGATGTCTGCACCACTGGCCAACACGGACGCTATGCCTCTTCCTGATTCTCATACAAGCGGCTTCCCTGAACTGGTACCTCATGGATAATCTGTCATTCACCTGGGCGGCTGTGTACGCCGCCGACGCCGTCGTCATTACGCTTTTCATCGCATCATTTTTCATGGCAACCTCAAATATCCACCATGAGAAACACAGCAATGATCCACCCTTTGCTTCAGCCTCGCATCTTCCTCTCAGCTATATTTCGTGGTTTGCCTATGCAGTGTTGTTAGATATCAAAGTCGTTATGGTATTTACGAAATTCTCCACAGATCTTGATGAAGATAGTTTCTTTGGGCCAAACACCATGAAGACATCTCTCGCCCTCGCTGGGTTAGTATTCTTGACCTTTTTACCCACACAACATGACGCCACAGCTGGGCATAGAAGGCAAATTATCACCACATTGACTGCCACTGTAATATTTGACATTTTAGACGGAGTGGATAACTTAGAGAATCTTTTCGATAAAGATGTCCGTGATTCCTATCCGCCAGGGCTTGATGATGCAATTATTGGAATTTGCTGCGTTAACTTCCTGTTACCCACAGTTCCATTGTTTACATTAGCGAAAACAAGGTTCGGACTAACTAAACTTCCGGAAAGGCTAGAAATCCTTCACAAAGTCGCTATCGCATATTTGGTGAATTTGCCGTTGTTTATAACACGGATGGTCACATGGCATGGCCTATCAGCGGGAATTTCGATATTTTTGTTGAAGAACGTGATTGCTATTGGGGTTGTGACATTCGATTTGGTAGAACACTTTTGCTGTAAAGCCCCTAAACGTGATTCAGATAACGAACTTGATCGCTATCGACCAGGTTGAGATGAAAATTTGACATTCGTGGGTAATATCCCTTAGTAACATGAAATTATGAAAACCTCAGGGAAAAAGTCTCTTATTTCGAATTACGCATTAATCAAGCGTTCGTACTTATTATTGTTGTCATTTTTGAGAAATATTATTCAAGCTGGTGAATGAACTGTCTTGGTTAAGTTAAATGGGTCAAAGGAAGTTTATTTTACAGTTAGATTATTTTTACAGGTGTAAATCAATGACACATTTCATCTGGTTGTACTTGATTCTCATTAAATGGCTTACCGTAAAATCAGTTGTCAGTTGCCATTTATCCTAAACACCGTTCTGCATTTTTCACTGGACAATACTAGCATTTATATAAGTATGTTTTTAATTAGGTGATTTGATATTGGTCCAGTTATTTTTCCGATGCCAGCTGTATTGGCCTTAGCCCGAAGGCCAATATGAAATTAACAAAATAATGAGCATTTTATTAATAAATAATTACGTATGTTACGACATTTTCATTAAAAACGGTCTAATTGCTGACCTTTATATTGGAGCTTATTTCCCTTTCTCATTCATGGAGTCTGATTTTCAAAAGTTGAGTTTGCGGATTTTGCAATGCATCCTTTAATGTCACATTGCAAATAGATGTGAAAAAAGCTGAATGCTCTGTACAGTGTAAGGAATAATATCTTTTCGAGATTCAATCAATCAATCAAATCTTTATTTCCTCCTATACAGAAGATATGCAAATATATTTACAACGTGTAAAGTGCTCTAACATTGAGCAATATAAAACAAGTTAACACAATAAACAAGGAAAACTTATCCAACATAATTATATATAATATGTATACATTTAGTTACACATATGTACATTGGATGCTTTTGTTTTTAGGTTTTGTATCTATTTTTTTCATCTTAAAGCGGGTCCACATTGTTATTTGAGCTAGCGATTTAATTAGTGATTATAAACATAGCTGTGATGAGTATAATAACAGGTATGTATAAGAAAACGATGCATGCATTGTATACAAGTATTGCTGTGTAATCACCCTAACGAAACAGAACAAGAGGCTTTTACGGAACATGTTTCTATACTGTTCGGTTTAACTGTGTACGTAGATAAGTTGAGGTAAAAGTGATTATGATTATGGTTATAATCGGTAGTTGATTAGCAACCAAACTACGGTTATTATGATAAGCGCTATTAAATGTCGCTTCGGCAAACTCTAGACAAAGTATGCACGTATACACCGTAATGTATAATTGTATGAACATTGCAGAAGTAGAGCGTTGTTGTCCGTGTCTATAAAAGGTTCTAAAGGTGCCCCGAGAAGTCGCAGAGTCCATTTGTGTATTTGTTCTAAGTTATTTAAGCTTTCATAGTAATGTCCATTCAAAATAGTATTCATTTGGGTAGTAAAGTCTTCTCTAATTGCTAATGTGTGGTAACACTCGCTAAATATATGTACAAGCTCTTCCTGAAAGGTTAAGTTACACTTAGCACAATGTCTGTTTCGTAAAATCGAAGGTCTGCACCACAATTTTGCTATAATCCTTGCTGTGTGACGAAAACTACTTTTTCTGGAAATAGTATACATAATAGCAGGTTGTAATCATGGATGAAGAATACGAAATAACAAATCGCAATCATTGGAAGTACGGATATCCCAGCATAACTTGCATTTTAGTATAACAGCATTGTTATCCATGCGTTTACAAGTTTGTTTATCTGGGATGGCTCTTTCTACGGAGAAGTAGCTATTTAGCACAAATTGCATGTTGTATTTGGTCAACAGCTTACATATATCTGGTATAAATCCTCGTTTAATTGAGTTGTTATCAAGAATGTAAGAAATATATTTTCTCACAAAAATTTGTTTGCTTATACATTTGTTTGGAAGCATTAACAACTTGTGTAAGAACATCAGTTTTCTTTTTTCGACGTAGGTATCTAACTTATTTAATCCTAGAATAGATTCCGACAAATCCGATCTGGTAGAGATAGGCAGTCCTTGTATCGTTTTGGCTACGAAGTGTTGGAGACGGTTGATGGCTAATGTGTCAACGTTAGTCATTGAGTTCCAGAGTTCGGAGCCGTAGAGAGCAATGGGAATTACATTTTTTTTGTCAAGACTTGTGGATACTAAGGGGTTCACACCGAGAGGGTGGACACCCTGACCCACCATTGAAAAAAAAAGCATTTCTAGCTTTCTGTAAGCGTTCTGAAATGCGTGTACGTATTTTAAGGCTGCCCTCTTGGGAAATGCCTAGGTGCGTTATGGATGTAACCTGTTTTATTTCTTGGACCCCATAGATGATGCATACTTGTGGGACTCGGCGGGCTTGTGTAAATACGACTACGTTAGATTTATCGAC
This sequence comes from Mya arenaria, assembly GCF_026914265.1. Classification (NCBI taxonomy): domain Eukaryota; kingdom Metazoa; phylum Mollusca; class Bivalvia; order Myida; family Myidae; genus Mya; species Mya arenaria. The sequence goes on from NC_069130.1 coordinate 24,030,843, forward strand.
ATTGATATCAACGTGCCAACGTTTACAGTAACTTTACACAATATCCACCATGCATTGCAGCTTATACGGAGATAACGAGATGAGAGAGATGTCGTCGGCAAATGTTGGGCTGCCGCAATTAACAGACATAAGCCGAGAGCCATGCTTACTTATCTCTAAGTTTTGTAATAGGCTATCAAGATAAACGAGATAGTAATCAAAGCGCTGAAAGCGCTGAGGAACGGTGGCCCCGAGAGAGTAAGCAATTTATTCAAATGATGACAGGAATTTCAGAAACGAATTGATAGGGACACACAGGGAAGTTGAAAGGTGGGGTTCATATGTTTTACAATAACGTACGAGTTGACAGGCTTCAATTTTGTTAGGCGTGATATATACATATAGAACATATATATACAGTGTAAGATAAAAAATAATGTATGTAGAATATGTTTGAACGTTCCCAAGGGATAAGTTTCACAATGGAAATGAACATCACGTTAATTTTGAACAAGAGCTGGCACAGAGACAGCGGGCTCGACTATTCCGCCGCTTTTCAGTGGAAAGTTTTGGCGAAACATGCATGGATCGCTGTTAGATAAGATTTCAATGCAAATCATGTGGTGAGATATAAACATAAATGTGGTTACATGGAAATTTTCAACCAGAATGTTTAAGTCTAATAATAAAGGGCAATTATTTGCAAAATACAGTTATATATCTTGGTAATTCAATGACATTTAGTGGTTGAATACCATTCTATAAAGTCTCAATGCAAAACATCGAGAAGTTGCTGAGAAATTGACCTATGTGTGCTTACACGCAAAACCTTAACTAGAATTTCTATGTCGAATAATAAAGGGCAACTATTTGTATTTAATGAAACTAGAGCTATCTTACATGGGGAAGTTTGATGGTTGAGTACAATTGTATGTGTCTCAATGCAATACATCAAGTAGTTGCTTTGTTATTTATATAATGTGTGCTTGCACACAAAACCTTAATCAAAATATCTAAGTCGAATAATAAAGGCCTATCATTTGCATTAAATGCAAAGTCAAGTTATCTTACTTGGTTAATTAATTAGGTTGGATGGTTGAGTACCTTGTAACATGTCTTAATGCAATACGTCAAGTAGCTGCTGGGATATTAACCTATGTGTGCTTGCACACAAAACCTTAACCTGAATTTCTAAGTCGAATAATAAAGTCCTATTATTTGGATTAAATGCAAACTACAGTTATCTAACTTTGTTAATTCAGTAGATTGGATTGTTGAGTACCATTGTTTCAAGTCTCAATGCAATACCTTAAGTACTTAATGTGATATTTACGTATGTGTGCTTTCATGCAAAACCTTACCCAGAATTTCTTAGTCAAATAATAAAAGCCTATTATTTGCATTAAATGCAAAGTAGAGTTATCTAACTTGGTTAATTAACTAGGTTGGATGGTTGAGTACCATTGTATCAAGTCTCAATGCGATACCTCAAGAAGTAACTGAGATATTAACCTATGTGTGCTTGCACGCAAATCCTTAACCAAGGTGTGACGCCGACACTTGGGTGTGTAGTATAGCTCTCCATATTCTACGAATAGTCGAGCTAAAAATTGATATGATAATACCATCTGTATGCAGACAGAACATGGAAACAAACAACATAGCAAATGAAAAGTGTTTTGTACAAACAAGTAGTACAATGTTTTATTTACATATCAAAATCAACGTAAAGTAGTAATACATTCAGTAAATGTCTGTTTTGGAAATATGTATGTGAGCAAACTATGCATGTTTTGATGAGGTTGGCAATAAACACATGTGTAAATGTACATGAAATATGTCAACATTATCAACACTGAAAGAACATGTACAAATGTATGAACGAAACATTGATGTGTTGTCAGTGTTTATGCACCATTTTCAATAAAAGTTTCAGTATAAAGCAACAACTGGTACAAACAAAATGTGGACATTGCAGCATTGCTATATTATGATAGATGGCACAGTGTAATTGCAAGCATGTTTAGTTGTGGAATACGAATGAGGAAGAGATGCTTATGAGTAAGACTGTTTGTCATTATTCAGTAAAATTTACATCGAAATTGGCTGATGAAATAAACAGAGCATCTGAAAAGTTTATGGTCAGTTCGTGGTACATCTGATATCCAAAACAAGTGACAGTTTGTGTGCTCCTCCTCATAATGATTTCCATGGCAACAGGGCAATGGTCCATTTAGAACGTCTGAATGTTCTTCGGATAGTGGGTTGAAGGCATGATACATCACAGCTTAGTACATCAGAGCTGAATAAATCAATACCATGGTGGCATTGACTTCCTGAAGGCTTCAGTTTTCTGAAAGTACATGTACCACATACATAGTCATTAATATTTATTGCATGATAGAGGGGGGAACAGACTTCAAAACTCATATAGTTCATCTGCAGGCTATATGCAACACATACTGAAAGTTTGGAAATGATATATTAAACAATAAATGATTGAGACAAGTATTAGCACCTGTGGTATTTTCATAAAAAGCAGAAACAGCCATTTCCCTCAAATGGTAAGCTGCAAACCTTTGAAGAGCCATTATTTCCTTATGCATATGAATAATCTGACCAAGTAAAGTTTTCCTTGTTGCTTTTAATGGTGTCTACAGAACAGCACCACAAATATGACCTGCCTACTCTTATAAGTTTTTTTCTAAGCAAAATAAGGTTTTCGCACTTCTTTTGCGCTTAGAGTTTTATATAAACAAGAGGCCCAAAAGGGCATATGCTCTACTGGCTGAGTGGATCTGGCTGGTTTTCCAAAAAAACCCCAGCTCTTATGGATATGTAGATACTGTACAAGTTTCATCGAGATACAATCAAAACTGAAAGCTGTATCATGTTAACGAACAATTGTTAACTGACAAACTGATTTTTTTTATACTATCAAGGCCCATAATCTCGGCATGCCTGAGCGGATCTGGCTGGTTTTCGAAAGGAACCAAGCTCTTATGGATATTTAGATACTGTACAAGTTTTATCGAGATACAATCAAAACTGAAGGCTGTATCGTGTTAATGAGCAATTGTTTACAGGATTTTATACGATCAAGGCCCCTTTCTAATCAAGCATAGTCGGATCTGGCTGGTTTTCAAAAGAAACCGAGCTCTAATGGATATGTAAATACTGTACAGGTTTCATCAAGATACCATCAAAACTGAAGGCTGTATCGTGTAAACATGAATTGTTTACAGACGCACATACTACGTACAAATTACCATCGCATAAGCTGTTCTGGCCTTTGGCCAGTAGAGCTAAAAATGACATAGAGCCAAACTGAAATGCTTCAACTTGTCAAAATTTCGCTTTTCTTATCCACTTATATAAATGTAACAGAACTGTTCAGTTTAACAAAAGAAATTTAGTGATAATGTGTTTATAGACAGTCTAAACACCACTATATGCCAAACTGTTTGCTTCAGGGACAAATGGCGCAACAAAAGAAATGGTAAAAAAACCCAACCAAAACTGAAAGATTCATGACAACTGCTAGTGTTTTCATGTATGAGGTGGCTACATGATGTAGAAAATGCAGAGATAGCATTAATATGCCCATTTTTAATTTTTTATCTGTTTTGAAGGCTAGATTTGGCATTAAAATCAGAGTACAGCACTTCACCAATGTCTATAAGTTGCTTATTTACACCTGATTTGCTATAAATCTCACTCTTGTGATCATTTACACACAAACAAGTACTACAGAGTTGACTTACATATTCATTCTCCTGAAATATTGGATTCAGAGCTGCATTTCCTGGATTCAGATTGAAGGACTACCGGTGGGAGGAAAAAGGCACAGCTAACTGGAGCTTATTGGCACATCATGATCTGCAAGCAAGACACAAAAGCAATGTTTTACACTTATAAAACTATCTGCCAATACTGTTAAAGCTTGAAAAAGGCATATAAACACTCATTTGAGGCATACACAACCTTTTATGTGGTCATAAATGTGATAAATATGCAGAAAAGCTCATGAATTGAACGATTTTCAGGACAAATTTTATGAAATATATAGTCTTGTGGACATTTTGCTATCAGATTTTAATAATTCAAAGGTTAATCTCATCTTATTGAGTACCCAGATGCATTTTGAAAGCATTGAAACCAGACATGCTTAGAATTTCTTCTTACTTGGAGACAGTATTCCTTTCTCTGAAATCCTTGCTGAATGCCAGTATGGAAAACCACATGAGACCACATTTTTACCAGCACTGGTTCTTGTCCTTGAAAATTCCCCTGTGGCTACAGCAACCAGGCTCGCTATTGAAATAAACAATACATTAGGGTTTTAAGACATTTATAATGTATTAAGGTTGTTGTTTTAATGCATGAAGGGAAAAGGCTCTAAGCTTTATGAAAGTGGCTCAGTTTTTATTTCTTTTGCCTTAAGAAATGTAAATTCCCCTGTGGCTACAGCAACCAGGCTGGCTATTGAAATAAACAATACATTAGGGTTTTAAGACATTTATAATGTATTACGGTTGATTTTTTTAATGCATGAAGGGAAAAGGCTCTAATCTTTATGAAAGCGGTTCACTTTTCATTTCTTTTGCCTTAAGAAATGTCAAGTTGTTCAATGTATAAACTGCATAAATAAATGAATATATATGAATGATTGATGGAATGAATTAATGAATTAATGAAAGGTGGCATTATTTCTTTAAAATAGGGATCTCATTGTGTTGCTGTGATTGTTGAAGTAGATGTTTTCTTGTCCATAAGCTAAAAATCATATGAACACTAAATAAAACATCATTCTGCATCAAATGTGCAGTAAGTTTTGTTTATTTGCTTATAGAATTTTAAATTAATGTAATGTTTGCTTAAAAGAGCAAACAATATGTGCGAATAGCAACAATACAGACCAAAGACTTATACGAGTCAGCAGTGTCATTAGAAAATAATATTATTATCAAAGCCGCACCAGAAAACAACATGAAAGGAATTCATTTAGGAATGGAACAAACAGTATCAATGGGCTTATATGACCCAAACTTACTCAAATTATACTTCAGTTTGGATACAATTTTCCATTGTATGATCTTGAAGTACTAACAAATTACAGCATGTCGGCATGTTGGCATACACAAAGTACAGCTCGGCGGGCGGGCTGTCTGGCTGGTTCTTTACAGTTCCTCCCGGGTCTGTTTAAAATAATAAGAAAGGAAAATAGATAAATCAACAACACCCAAACATACAATCATTGACGCCCTTATAGCCTACACAACATACTCAATTAACACATCCCTGGCATACCAGTTTAAATTGATGGGTTCAACTTTAAGTGATCCACCACGACCAAATGCTGCTCATGACAGGTGCGATGAAGCCAACACCCAATATCACATTTCAGTTAGAAAACTACTGATGTAACCTAAATCTGGATTTTTTCTCGGGCTTTATTTTATATAAACACGTCTTTATTACATACTGTAAACATATTTGTGAACGAAACGGTACGAAACTGGGGACGAACACAAACTTTGTGAAAAAACATGTTTTTTTAACAAATATTTAAAGAACAGACATAACATGTATTCATTCTTAATGTTTACACCTATTTACACAAGGTGTACTTGCATTTTGAAGCTGTCAGCAACTGCGTCATGCATTAATCATCAAACATCTGACTAAGTGAAAACTGTGCCAGGTAGTTTCACTTCGCGGCAGCCATTTTGGATTTTTGTTTACATTGTGGCGAAGTCTATAAATGGTCTAAGAACGTTCATAGTCCAGTTGTTTTCGTATCAAAAGTAATAAAACTATGAGAGACCCCTCCCATACTTAAATACAAACCAAATAATCCTTTGTACTTGCCTTTAAACATGAAAAAAACAACGTTTAATCAAATTTTCACTTTCGTTTTCAGTGAACTCTGACTGGATCCCAGAATATTTCATCATCTAATTCTATAAATAGCCACATGGTTCTCCGCAAATGTTGATATACGTCTTTTAAAGGGTGTATAAAACCGGTACCAGCATTGAGTCGCCTTCCGTGAAAAATTTATATTCATGAGATTCATAAGGGGAGATAACTACAATCGACTTGGCATCGCTACTGAGTACATTCATGGTATGTAACTACGTAGTAGGTCACCTAAGGTCACGAAGCTGTGTGAGTCACGAACGGCACGAATGCATAAATTAACGAAAAGCATAATATACGTCATCAAAATAAGCTAGATGAACTACACCAATTCACATCGTAATCTAAACAAATTAAATAATAGAATAAACACGCAGGTTCATGATTTAAGCCTCTCAATTAATGTAGGTCACGCACATAAACAACGCAGGTAAAACACAGATATTTGCACAAAGAACAATATGTATACAGTGCAAATAATGAAGCAATTTCAATAACTGTCATGCAACGCACACAAAGAGCCGTTCATGTGTAACAATCTGATAATAAAATACTTACAATACACATTTAATCCAGCTGAAGTCCATGACACACTCTTTGGCTTACAAAATGGCGACGATCGAAAAGTGAAATGATCATGCTAATGTCGCGTAATGCCAACGCTCACCTAACTTTCGTGATAGTTCGTTCAGTAACCAACCAACAACTGTTCAAGTGTTCTAAGTCTTTATTGTTCACCGTTCTTTTTAAGTATAATAATCAGTATATAATACAGCATGACATTTAAGGTAATCCCACATCCTAACTGCCGTCCATTAAGGACCCAAGGCCGCGTTCCTCGCCTTGCCTAACTCAACTCTTAACATTAAAACATGCGTTCATATATACTACTTTTTTCGTCTGGTTAGTGACAGGTGTGCATATTTAATTTCTTGTTATATACAAAAAGAATGTATTCTACAGTCATGAACTGTCAAGCTAATTGGACTAATAGCCAGCGGCTATCACGACTGTCACCAGCTAAGTACATCTACATTTAATAATTATGATGAAGTATTTGCTTTTTGTTACAAATAAACTTTGAATTCTACTATTGATTTTTGTTATTTCTTTAAAGTGTTTCATACGTAACTTTTATGTTACGTGACACTTTAAAGTGTTTATACATAACTACGTTACGCGACATTCGTCCCCTTTTTTATCAAGATTTTTAAGAAAATCTTTGCTTCAATCCCAAACAATGGTTATAATTGAATAGATAAATAAAATCGTAAGAAAATATGTTTCTCAACCCCAAACAGGTAAAAAAATGCAATTCCGACAAAAAAATACTCGAAAGAAAATCTGTGCCTAAATCCCAAACAATGATGATCAAGTTGTATTTCCGACAAAAAATACGCAAAAGAAAATCTGTGCCTAAATCCCAAACAATGATATCAAATTGTATAGATACCGTCCCTTTTTAATGCAAGATTTTCTTTTCATAAGCAATAGAAAGTAAACTGACACGTTATTTGTCAAAATGTCTGACATAATATAGACTAATTGGTAATTAGCCCTCAGGTAATTAATAAACATAGTTAACAATTAGAAAATAACACTGCAGATTGAGTACAAGTAATTAACACTGACAGTACTGTTGTCAAATTTGGTATTTAGCCAATGTTTTATGTAGCGCTGCCTTTCATGTTATCATTCTGAAGACAGGGAATCATCGTTGTTGTTGTTGCTGCTGCCGTGTTGTTGTAGATGTAGAGTTTATAGCCAAGGGGTTGTTTGATTGTAGAATGTCCCCACCGACTCGAAGTGTTCTGCCATTATACGACTGCTAATTCTTGAAGTGTACTTAGATAGATGTGTGCAAGTGTTCATGTTATTGAAGATGCTAACGATCTCAAGTTGGTGTTGTCCATCACACAGGAATCATCACGGTCCTAAAGACTTGATCATGTGACGTCAAGCCGAGCACAGGTCATACGAGAATGTGTGCTTAGCTTCTCTGGATATTCCAAAGTGTAACCAATTGGTTAGCACATCACATACGCAATACCAGAATATAGTTCGATCCTTTATGAACACCGATGAACACTTAACACCATATCGCCACTAGGTATATTATCTCGATATCCGCTGAAGAATAATGTTGATATTGACTGTTCGTATCACGTGACATATTACCTGTACTTTTACCTTTCATTGACATAGGTGTTGCTATTACCATGAAATTTTGTGTTGATATTTTCAAGCAGGCTTATATTTTGAAGGTGGCCCCATTTATAATTAATTGCTGTATCTGTGCGTAAGTATTCGTATGTTTGATTTAATGAATGTTTGACCTAAGTTTTTTTTTTGTGAAACGTTTTGGTTTTAAGAACAGCATTTTATTTTATTAAGAACCTTTTTTATGCAATATTTTACAAAGCTTATATGTTTGCTTTACCACACTAAAACACCCTTTCATTCAACATGTGCATTAATTCCGTTCTGTCCTGCATGCTTATCAGCCGATAACTAACACAGATATTTAGAACAAGATTGATGATCCGTTATATTTATCATTTGACAACTTTTAATTTCATAATTATTTCATTATTTTAAGAAAACTAATACTTAAGTGATCCAATTAATTTATTAAATAACTCGCACCCTAATGTGACTTCACAGGAGTACAACAATTTTGTTGAAATTCAATATCTTGAACATATCATCTCCAATCACTTTTAAGAAACATGGTCTCTCTTGACCATTATCTTTGTTTATCTTTGTACAACTTTGTACATCTTCATAGTTATAAGAAAGCTAAACTCTAGCTTAACATGTTACCATCATGCTTATCATCGGATAACTTACAACTTTATAATTGATTCATTAGTTTTACCAAACTAATCTGTGAGTTACTTAAATAATTTTATTAGATTACTTACTACCTAACAAACAATTGAATTAGTGATTTCGAATTGAAAATTACTTGCCGTATTCAGGCGATACACTTTATTTAATGACCTCTAAAAATTACTTTTCATTTTGCATGCTTTCTCTCTCAGACCTTACTATGATCCAAACAATGATTTATTTATATGATTTTTACAACTTTAAAACCATCACCAATTTACTCAATATTATATAAAATGATACATTGACAAAATACTACAATTATTTACACGACTATAAACTTACTTAATTTTAATGATTTCATATCATTAATGTCAAATTAATTACAGGTAACATTGACTTCATTTACCTATCTGATTTGTTTGACAATTACTTACAGTTGCATGACAACTGAACTAATAAAACCTACCATTTTTCTCCTTCTTCGACATAAAAACATCACATTTTGTATTATCTTCAGTGTTTGCACTAAACCCTGACTATAAGTCATTATTTTTTTTGTATTTATGCAACTTTCATTAATGTTAGACCTGCTAAATAAGTTTACTCAGACTTCTTTTAATAACATTTCTTTCCATGTTAATTGTTCAATTAATGTCCTTAAATGACTTAGTTTTCGTTTTCATCTAGTTAGTCAATAATGTACTTAAATGATTTAGTTCAATACATGACAAGCTCTTCGTTTGCATTTAACGTTGTTAAGTCAGAAATTAGATTACTTACTTCAAAAGAACAGCTTTGCTCTGATTGCATTTATTATCCAAAACTTTAAAATTTTGCCCTGTTAAATATCCCAAAAATTATAGCAACACATGTCATATCTAGGCAAGAAATACAAAGTAATAAAACGTCACTAACTTTTGTCCCGTGGCCTGGTCGCGCTGCAATGTCCATAGTCACTCGAACCGCAGTTGTCATCATGTACCTTTTTCTTCTTCATTTCAAATGTGATCCAATAGTTGTCAGTACTTCCCGTTGTGTTCCACGTCAACCCTGTTCTTGAATATCTTCGGTCAGCAGGCGCCAAACTTTTACGTGTCGCGTAATGCCAACGCTCACTTAACTTTCGTGATAGTTCGTTCAGTAACCAACCAACAACTGTTCAAGTGTTCTAAGTCTTTATTGTTCACCGTTCTTTCTAAGTATAATAATCAGTATATAATACAGCATGACATTTAAGGTAATCCCACATCCTAACTGCCGTCCATTAAGGACCCAAGGCCGCGTTCCTCGCCTTGCCTAACTCAACTCTTAACATTAAAACATGCGTTCATATATACTACTTTTTTCGTCTGGTAAGTGACAGGTGTGCATATTTAATTTCTTGTTATATACAAAAAGAATGTATTCTACAGTCATGAACTGTCAAGCTAATTGGACTAATAGCCAGCGGCTATCACGACTGTCACCAGAAGGGCCCCCGTTTAAAAACTGGACAAGACTCCCCCTTGACGCACGCCGCGGATTACGTCGAAGGTATCTGACATTAGGTCTTGACAAACACGTACGGTGCATTTGAGGGATTCATAAGAGGACTTGATGACCCTTAGTAGTTTACCTTTAAGGCCAAGTCGACCTAATTTGAGGAGTAATGCAGAGTGCCTCACTGTGTCAAAGGCGGCTTTCTGATCAAGACATGCAACATATGCGTTGCTACCTTTGTCTATAGCATAGAAAATTGTTTATTGGAGATTAAAGGATGTGTTCACACAACTGAGACCCTTTTGGAATCCGTTTTGTTGTGGGCTTGGGAAGGTGTTACTTGCTGACGACACATGAGAGTTGATCCGTTCGGCCATAACCTTTTCGAAAATTTTGCAAAAACAAGGGAGTAATGATATAGATCTGTAGCTTGAAGGGTCACGTTTGTCTTTTCCTTTACCTTTATATAAAGGGATGATGACGCTGGTTTTCCAATCTATTGGTATTTTCTCATTCATCAGGACTAAATTAAATAGTAGTGTAAGCGCTTTTGTAACAGCAAGTCCGCCATATATGACATGTTCATTCATTATACCATCATGACCAGGGCTTTTTCTCTTCGCGAGGGATTTGATTATTTGGTTAACCTCATCTAAGCTAATTGAGGTGACAGTGTTGTTAGTGGTTTTACATGTAAGATAACACTGAAGTTCGAACAAATTATCTTCTGATAGGATGTCATGCTCGTTTGGGTGACTAAAAACTTTTGAATAGTGGTTTTTAAATCCTTCAGTCACTCTGTGATCTTTATAACTCGTGTTGTCTATTTTCAACTCAGAGCAAGTCTCCAAAGATCGTTTGCTGTTTCGTTTTAACAACTTCCAAAACATTCGATAGTCTACTTCAGCTGTTGTATTAAGTTCGTCATATAAATGGTTTTCATGGGACTTGCGACAATTCCGCTGTATTCTCCTGAAAGTGCATTTGGCTTGTTTATAGTTTATAAATGAGTCTGACATTGTACTGCGGGGTCTGCCTTGAACTAACCATATATGCCGAGCGCGTAGGGCCTGCGCTTGCGCCGCTTTGACCTCTTCCATCCAATACGGTTTGGCTTTTCGGTTAAACTTACTTACAGGAAGTTGTGAGGCGGCCTGTTTTAAAGCATTGCAAAGCAATGAGTTAATAATATCAGGGGAGCATCCATCGGTGTTTTCGTTCGTGATGCTATTTAATTCGCTACTTAGTTGGCTTTGGTAGTTCGATATGTGCCCCTGTGTGCATTTATTCCATGCTATACATGTTCTATGCACTGTGGGTTGTGCATTTCTCCCTAGGTCGAGGTTTATAGAAAATAATATTGGCGCATGATCTGAGGTAAGTATGTCTCTTTAAGGTATAACCGAGAATGAGTGAAACATATCTAATGATGAGTTATGGACTAAGTCATGGTCTATTGTCGACTTCGTCGGGTGGAAAGTATATTTGTTGGTATTTCCTATGTGCTCTTTCAGCGACGTAAGTTGGTGTTTAGCTATAAACTCTGTAAAAGTACGGGATTTTGGGGTGGATGACTGTGGGCCGAATTGAGAGTTTATTTGCGCATTGAAATATCCGGCCAATATAACATTTCCGATCCGGGAGTAGAAGTTAAAGAGAGCACAGACGTTTTTAAGGGTTTCCTTAAATATAGTTCAATGTCGCTACTAGACGGCATGTATATGCAGAAAAGATACGTCGGAACCTTTTTGTGAGAAATAATCTCGACCGCTGATATTCTATCATTATCTATGGCTGTGATTTTACTTATTTTACAACCAATAGTGTTCTTAATCATAAGTGCTGTCCCTCCCTTACCACATTTTAAGACATTAAAGTGGCCCAGCGATTCATCAATAGTATAATATGAGGTATAATTCGGATGAACGCTATCCAAAAAATGGGCTGAGTGAGGTAACAACTTATGCTCAGTAATAAGGGCGATATCAATCGTATCGTCATCGAGTAACTTAAAGAGAGAGTATGCTGATGACATGATACCTCTAACCTTCCATACTAAAATATTAAGTGACATAGGTACGATGAAAACAATAACAAAATGAGTCCAAAAAGAGTATGGCATTATAAAATGATGCTTGTAAGACTGGATCTTGTCAGTATTTTGTCACTAAACATAATTGTTAGTCCCTCGATGGGTCCCACTCATCAATATCGTGGTAGTCGTCTCTATCAGAGTACCATGGGCTGTTCCTGTCATTATCACGTGAGCTGGTGTCTTCGACTCTGTGTTGTCGTTTGTTGTAGGAGTCATCGTATCGGTGGTAATGCCGGTATGGCTGGTGCCTTAGGTGGTCACGACGTCGCTGACGGGACTCTTCCCGTTCGCGCTCCCACTCTTGTTTGCTGACCCACCGACGCCAAGTTACATTTTCGGGCAAAAATGAGTTATCTTCAACTGTTTCTTCGTCTTCCGGATATATGTTTAGTCGTGCGGATGAACCTTGACGTCCACGAAATAGTGAAAGACGTTTAACTCGAACTTTCATATCTGTCATGTAATCATGGATATCCTGTTCGACGACGTCAGGGTCAATATTCCCCAAGAAGTATGATGTAGTCTGGCGGTGTTTCACGGCGATGAATCGATTGTTCGGGTTGGGAGTTGTATCGCTTGGTTCCGGCGTAGGATGTTTTGTAAAGTTTGTTCTACATTCCTCGCTTCGATTTTCAGACCTTAGGCTTTGCTTTGAGCAAGAATTGGCAGCGTTTCTGTTATTTCCCGTTGTAGCGTAAGAAGTAGATTGCAAGGTGGTATGCTCTTTTGGAGCGATATGGGTTGGGTTTGCATTGCTATCGGCATTCGTTTTTATTTGCTCGGGAAAAATCGTTTCCATGCTGTGAGCTATAATATGCGTTTGCATATGGTTTTGAGCATTATCATTTGAGTCGTTTGAAATTCGCACGGGAAATGGAAAACTAACGACCTAGCTGTACTTTGGCTGATAGTCCTTTTTCGGTATATTGACTTTTGTATGCGTTACCTTGATTTGTGAGTCTACGAATTGCTTGTTTATAGTTGTGACTGCTGACTTAAGCTTGTCCATGTCACTTTGGAGTTTAGTTACAATTGCACTTCCGGCCGAAGGCAGAGAGGCAAGAATATTGTTTAAAGTTCCTTGAAACCGGCGGAATGCTATCGCCATATTGTAGACGTCTGTGTGCGTCTGCTGAATTATAACGGACTCTTCAGTTTGTTTGCGCGTTATGTCTTTAACACTCGACTGGATACTGAACAAAACTGCATAAATATCTGGTTTAATAAAGTCATTTTCAGTGTCACATTCGATTACTTCGGCCTCCTGAGTCACTGTCGATGGACATGTAAAAACGTTATTTATTTCGCGTGACCGTTCGCCATCAGTGAATGATTGAATAACGTAACAGTCGTTCGCACATTTTTTTTCTTTGCTTGCAGCGGACGAATTTCTCCTGTTAACAAGTCTTGTTTCGGGACACCTAAGAGTTCCATGGGCCCTCTCAGCGAGTCTCTCGCGATAGGCATTTATTTTGATGAAGTGTTGTTTGCAAATCTTCATTAATTCATCTATATTTGATTATTTTGGTAAATTAGACAAGTTATTATCTAGTTCCTGGTGGAACCGTTGTGGCAGAAAAGAGGGTTGTTACGATTACTTAATATACTAAGTGACTATTGTTGACACGATGCTGCGCGTGAGTGTGGCTTGTGTTGTCGGGTAAACCGGAGTACCCGGATACTTGTCCGGCTTGGTGACCACTACCAAAAACTACCCCAAAACATTATTGTCATGCAATCCACAAACAGGTTAAATACAATTGTGAAAACAAAGCTGTTGAACTATTTAATAGCTAACTATTCCAAATATGTTTTGAACAAGGCACACACTTTTTAAACGGTCGGAGAAACGAAAAACAAAATGGCATTCGAATTTGAGAATCTACAACATTTTCATATCAGAGCGAGTTCCAACAGCTAATGAATATAGTCCGATCCTTTCATCCCGTATTTGGATAGTTAAGAAGCTAATCGAAACGGCAATAACTTGTATAAGTTGGCTTTGGTTCGCATTAGGCGAGTTTTGTCATATATTGTCGAAAATCGTAAAGTATTCATGCTATGATTGTTCCAGCATCGCATCAAAAACGCCAATGATAATCAATAAACTCATGTAAATACTTATGTGAAAAACTACAGAAACAAGCCCAGTAGCAAAACAAGTTCAAACATAAACCCGGTTTAACGGCACTGTGTAAACGCCAAAGACATAAAACGCAAAAACAAAAAAATCACAAACAAGAAAAACAAAATCTAGGTATGTTTATGAAGGATTGTTAGGTACCGCCTTGGAAGTAATGCATCCACTACCCGAGTAGTTCGTGTATACTTTCATTAACCTGGTTAGTGGTTGCACTAAACCATACTGTCAAGGACAACGTTCAATTATTAACGTGCGTATAACGAAACACGGTTGATAATTATCTTCACGCAACTTATTGAACGGTCAGGGCTCTGACTACTGGTGAACGTTCTTATATAAGAATAAATGAATAAATTGAACCAAAGCAAACGCATATTGAATTGGTACAACAACGGAACTCAAAATAATTGTGATTATTCAAAGGCGTTAAAATGTTCATTTTAGTCATTTACCTTTTTTGCATGAGTCATGAGTATTTGAACGTTTTTATTAAATATATGTTAGTACTTTGTAATCGTAGAGATTATTTTGAATATTATGTTTCAACCGGATCAGAGAGTGTATTTTAATGACATAACTGTGAATGTTTTATTTTGTGGTCGATACGCATTGATTTATAGTTATATTTCACTGTTGTTTCAAAAAATGTTGTTGATTAATTAGTATTTATACAGGAGGTGAAGTCAAGTCAACATTTTTTTTTAATGCATAAACAACATAAAACGTTGAGGTGAAATATCATAAACTTTATATTCAATATCATTAATATAGTGTCAAACAAATTGCTTCCAGCTGTGCAACAACACTGATTTCAACTTGTGATATACATACATGATTTAAGATAACCTTGTTATAGCATGGAACAGTCAAGGTTTTAATTATCGTAACTGATCTTTATTTACAAATACAATACGGATAAGGTAATCAGTTTAGAAAAGAAAAAAATGGAATAAGAAGAACATATTTAAGTGAAAGCATATCACTTACACTAATAATAAAATAAAATTAAATAACTTATAGACGGTAATATGATATGTGTAAGCTTGCAAACCGCGTTGTAACCGATCACCAACCAGTGGCCTTATAGCGACCTTGGCGAAGTTTTCAGATATTTGCGCTATTTTTTTTGGTGTCACGAACAGACCGAATAACTTGCGCAATGTGGGTAATAAAGCGCCGGTCACACCAATATTACATCAAAGATATGACATGTTCGCGACCGTTTGCGTTCTTGACAGACTAGCAACCGCTAAGATCGATGAAGTGTTGTCCATGTTCGGTATTTGGGTATACTCGCTTACAACTTATCAGCGATTGATCGGCAACGTTTGAACAACTGTTCACCACATACCGGGAGATAGCTTCGAATTGGTTGAGACTAATCCGTGACTAGTCAGCAAATCGTCTGTAACAGGTTTGCGTCAAAACAGGGACTGATCTGTGACAAGTCAGCAAATCGTCTGTAACAGTTTTGCGTCAAAACAGGGACTGATCTGTGACAAGTCAGCAAATCGTCTGTAACAGGTTTGCGGCAAAACAGGGAACTGGTCGGTGACAAGTCAGCAAATCGTCTGTAACAGGTTTGCGTTAAAACAGGGACTCGTCGGTGACAAGCTGTCGCTCGACCATCCACCAACACATTACGCATATAAAAAGTTGCGTATAAGACTCAAATAATTTGTTTGCAATATTAGTACGAAACACTACAGACACAAGCTCAGTAGCAAACAGTTTAAACAATAACCTGGTTTATTGGCACTGGGTAAACGCTTTGACATAGAACATAAAAAAATCACAAACAAGAAACATGGAAGAAAAGCACAAAACTCCACAAACATCACATTGCATACATACTATATATAAAAGAACTAGGTATGTTTATCAATGATTATTATTATTGCAAGTTGTCAACATGTAAACAGAAGTTGTTGCATTTACTGCGCTTGCAAAGACGAAATGAAAATGCTGTAGTTGTTTGCCATGATAGTTTACAGTATTTTCTTGTGTTTTTTTTTCTGCTATCCTTCGTTTTGTTACGTTGGCGATTTGGCTAGGAAAATATCATTATCACTAATGATAAATGAGGAATTGTCTTTAGGAGAAAATATGCACAGGCACTCATACAAATGTTTTCCGTAGAAAAAGATATGCTGACGAAAGGCGAAATTGAACACGGTCCGCCTTATCACAACCAATTTTAAAACAGGAATTTAGACCACTCGCCCGTTGTAAGATTCAATTTCAACTGGTTTTGTTTCTTTATCTTATATTTAGTTATAGTGACCTTGACCTTGACCCTAAAGGTCCCAAATACACTTCTATGGAAGTCCTCCATAAACTCTTCATACATACCAAGTTTAGTGTCAATATTTCAATCCTCTCTAAAGTTATATAGAACCAAAATGTTATCTATTTTGTGTTACAGTGACCTTGACCTTTACCCTAAAGGCCCTAAATGCAATCACAGGAAAGGTATTCATAAACTCTTCCTATTTATTAAGTTTGGTCGTAATATGTCAACCCTAACAAAGGTTATTTAGCAGCAACCTTTATATTTTTTGTAATAGTAACATTGACCCTGGGGGCACCAAACGCAATCCCATGAAAGGACGCCATAAAATATTCATATACACCAAGTTTGGTCACAATAAATCAACCGTAACTTAGGTTTTACAGTGCAATCCTAAACGTAATACCATGAAGTGTCTACCAAAATTTTTCCTGTACAATAAGTTTGATCACTATATGTCAAACCTTACTAAAATTATTCTATACCATAATTATGTGAGTTTAAAGCCGCCCGCCCGAACATCAACATACGTTATTCTTATAACCAGATTTCACTTTTTAAAAATGTGCATGTGAAAAAAATCAACAAAGGGCCATTATTTGTTTTAAGGGTTAATTTGGAGTTATTTAACCTTAGTGTGTAATAGCTGCTGTATAAAATACGAAGGCCATTGAATGAACCAAATGAGTTAAATAGAAAAAAAACACTGTTAATAGTCATTGGACTCACAAGGCTGTTGATAAGGAGGGAAGTAAGTTGTCACAATAGAGTCATAATGTAACTCATATGTATGAATTATTAGTGTTCAACATTTTGTCCAATGAAAAGGCAATCGCATTACACCTTTTATTTCTGCAACACTATACTAACAGTCTTAAACCGCTTTCTTCAGCTGACTTCGACTGCATTAAATGCTTACAAATAGATTCCATTTCTCATCCCATTACACAAAACACATTTAATTCAACAATATAATAGCCCCCTTTTTAATGATTCACTATTCATATGACGGGCG
Source organism: Mya arenaria (assembly GCF_026914265.1). Taxonomy (NCBI): domain Eukaryota; kingdom Metazoa; phylum Mollusca; class Bivalvia; order Myida; family Myidae; genus Mya; species Mya arenaria. Next base: position 24,048,601 of record NC_069130.1, read on the forward strand.
ATGTCGATGTGACTGCCTTTGTTAATACCACAATATATTGCATCTCCAATTACAGACAGCGGGCGATTATTGATAAACCAACTCTTAAAATGAAATGTATTTTATGTAAAGCTAACAGGTGTAGATCCAGGATTTGACGCTAGAAGGAGCATTACCAAGTGTTATAACCCTTTTGACTTCAAGCCGAAATTTAATTGGTTTAATTTTGATTTAATGCAAATTTCAACACAATATTTAAACTGACATTATAAAATCAAGCATGCAAAGGGATTGGGCCATGAGTTATGCCAACATCAGTTTCCGCCCTCTTGGTTTAATGTGTTATGGCAGAGCCTTTTGCGGTAGTCCATTAATACCTGTTTGTACAACTTGTACCCCTAAATGGCGCGTTTAATGTGCATGTTATTACTTTTTCTCTCCCGTATTGAAATAAAACGTTAACTTGGGCGATCTTGTGTGCTATTGCTAAATAAGAGCTTATAAGAAACTAGATACGAAATATTTAATACCATTTAAGACTCATACAATTAACGCATTCAAATTTACAATGTATACCATTTCGAAAATTTGAAATACATAAAAGTTTTCTTTAAACATTAAAATTCATTGAAATCGACATTTTTTTAGATGTAGTTTTTAAACTTTTACTTGTGAATATTGTAATCTTTAAATGGCTTATATTGCTATTTTCAATAAAAAGCACAAGTTGATATATCAAACATTTAATTAATGATGTACACTAACAACAGCATTGTTTCATTATCCTATACAGAAAAGCTCGCGATTAAACTCGACAAGATGTAATAATTGCTTGACAAAAGTCGTCCTAATACTATAATGTAATTTCTGAATTACTAGTATTTGACCTCTTGATCAGATATAATAATGACCGCAGAGTACCGCTGAACATTTTGATCAATACACACGATGATATATAAGGACAAATAACATGCATAAAAATATGGGTCACCACCCTAACGCCAGTGAAATTTCAAGATTCAAGCATGTTTTATTTCATGTTCCATTTGTTAAACCAAGCTGAGCTTACAGGTAAAAAGACCGCTTAAATATGACTCGTAGTGAATAAACCGTGAACAGGCAAATGTATACATTGGGGTAACGAACATAGACACTCCATCTAAAATTGTTTGATCAAACAAATCTTGCGCGCATCAATGTAATGCCACTCACTTATGGATTAATTTTATTTGTTCAGCAAAAGCAATGCATGATCGTCGATTTAGCAAATATTCTGTGCAAACGAAAAGAAAATGTTGTATTTTTACTTTAACTGAAGGAATACTGACATAGGTAAGTTGTTTAATTAAACTAGTTGTATGGTATACGATTTATTAACCTTTTATTCCATCTGAACACCTTATAACTAATACATCATCGTGTACGTATATACTACTTCAGTCGATAATGTGACTTTATACTTTAAGTTACCGCTGATACCAGTGTTCACATATAAATCACAATTATTAAAATTTAACGAAGTATGAAATTCGATTCAATATTAACCTTCTCAGAAAGAACTATTCGTACAACATCTCAAGATAATGTGAATACACTTATAGAAGAATTCAGTGACGGTCTCATTGAAATGTAAAAGTGAAATGTTGTCGTTGAAGGATTTTAACTAAGTGATTCTCATCTCAAATCGTTTCAGGGATAAGATAAATTAGAAATGAACGTTGGTTTTAGAGGAAATAAGGATTGAACTTTGTCGCTTAACGTAGCAAATAGGTGTAAATACTTACAACCAAAATAAAAGCGTCGAATGCACTGAAAGGCTGTAGGCGAGGCTAGCATGATTTTACATATTAACAGTTCTGTTCACAGGCACTACAAATCGAATTCAAAAAATATTTTGTGTGGCCCCAAACTATCACCGAAAATTACCTGTCGTTTCCTTAGAAATGGTGATGTAAATTGAAACATTTTAATTTAATTAGCTAATTTCATAACATATAAACCTATATGTAGTATGATATATACACCTTGCTTTCATCTCGAAAGTTTATTGCTAGTGTCAAGTAATTTTAATGAAACCTGATATTGTCTGTGGACATTTTGGCAATTTGAAATTAGAAAAATAAGGAAGGGTCTTTTTATCAACATATTTACATTTTCTGCGTCATATATAGTTACCTATTCCTCACGGCTCCTCACCAATATTAATTTAAGACTCTTCGGCCTGCTTTCACATTAATATTTATGCGAAAAACTACAATAAGCTCAGTAGCAAAAAGTTAAGTGAAATTAACTTAGATTCGCAATATTTTTTATTTTGCTATATATTTGAGTTAAGTTTATTATTAAGATTTTCTCATTTCATTCAGGTATTCCACCATGTCTGATCGCCACCCAGCAGTCCGATGCATGCACCATTGGCCAACACGGGCGTTATGCCTCTTCCTGATTATCATACAAGCGGCTTCCCTGAACTGGTACCTCATGGATCATCTGTCAATGAACTGGGCGGCTGTGTACGCCGCCGACGCCGTCGTCATTACGCTTTTCATTGCCTCATTTGTAATGGCAACCTCAAATATCAACCATGAGAAACACAGCAATGATCTAACCTTTGCTTCTGCCTCACATCTCCCTCTCAGCTATATTTCGTGGTTTGCCTATGCAGTAGTGTTGGATATCAAGATCATTATGGTATTTACGAAGTTTTCGACAGATCTGGATGAAGATTATTTCTTTGGGCCAAACACCATGAAGACAACTCTTGCCCTCGCTGGATTAGTGTTCTTGACTTTTCTACCCACACAACATGACGCCCGAGCTGGGCATAGAAGAGAAATTATCAACACATTGACTGCCACCGTAATATTTGACATTCTAGACGGAGTTGATAACTTAGAGAATCTTTTTGATAAAGATGTGCGTGATTCCTACCCACCAGGCCTTGATAATGCAGTTATTGGAATTTGCTGCGTTAACTTCCTGTTACCCACAGTTCCATTGTTTACATTAGCGAAAACGAGGTTCGGACTAACTAAACTTCCGGAAAGGCTAGAAATCTTTCACAAAGTTGCTATCGCATTTTTGGTGAATTTGCCGTTGTTTATAACACGGATGGTCACATGGCATGGCATATCAGCGGGCATTTCGATATTTTTGTTGAAGAACGTAATCGCTATGGGGGTTGTGACATTCGAGTTGGTGGAACACCTTTGTTGTAAAGCCCCTAAACGAGATTCAGATAACGAACTTGATCGCTATCGGACAAATTGAGACCAAAATGTGACATAAGTGGGTTATATGCCCCAAATAAATAACACAATGAAAAGTACAGGGAAAATACATAGATATGAAATCCCGACTTAAAGCTTTCAAATTAGTGCATTAGTCACGCGTTATTACTGATCACTATTTTCATTGTTGAGAAATGTTATTCATATTGATGAGTGAACTTTCTGAGTTTAGTATTAAAATCATTACAAGGGTCAAAAGGAAGTTCATTATGCAGTTACCTAAATTCCATTCTATAACATCCAATAGAAAACAACCAAATCAATAATATTTCAATGTTCTTATTTTGGAATTCTGTGCAATGTACTTGGGAAACCGATTAAAATAAAGAGCGTGAACTTGCAACATGATCAAAGTAAGTCTAGGTAACAAATGCTTGAAAGAAAAGGGAACTTAGAGACGTGGTCGACTGGCCGAGGAAAAACTGAGATAAAACCCTCATTTTGGGGAAACTTCGAAACATCCACCCGTTTGTCATCCCGATTTACGGGATTTGTCTTATACCACTAGATGTCGGGCCCCATCACCCCTAATTAAGCTCCTTCAAGAAGGTGTTACAGTATAGAAAACATATCAATTTACACGATTCATGTATACGTGCGATATCGAGTAGTTCAAGTGTATATTATATCGCTATGTCCTTCGTAAACAAGTAAAAACAAAGATAATAATTCATATAATGAACTTATATTATATAGCAAACGTGTTTTTGTAAAATACAGCAATCGTCGTGAACGTGTCGGTTCCAAAGAGCTGAATGCCGTTACATTCATATGCCCACGAATCATTCGTGCTTATAAACGCCACCTGGTGGTTATTACAGTATAACAAGGGAAAATAATTTCCTTCCAATTCGTATTACACAAATGAAGAAAATCCTATTTACATTATTTTGTTAGAGGTGTGTGTAATCCCATGAAACCTTTGTAATCTAGTGGCAGTTTAAGTTCTATCGTCATAAATTCTCATTAAAGGCCCGGTCACACCGCAAGAACTTTGCTGGAGCGTTCCTGGAACGGTGAAAAAAAATCATCACCGCTCGTTACCGTTCACCAGAAGTTGGCCCCCGTTAAGGCAACGCCGTATACGCTCGGCCACCGCTTATGGTCCTTCCTACCGCTCCGAAAGTTTTGAGCTGCACAAAATATTGCGAGCGGTGAGGAGCGGGCAATTTTCCGCTCCGGCAAAGTTCACCACCGCTCCAACAACGCCCAGTCAAAGTTTGGCACCGCTAGACGCAAGTTCGTGGACGCTCGGGTCCGCTAGGCCAACGCGGAAATCTTGAACGCTGGACCACCGCTGCTTCGCCAGCTTTGCCCGGGCGGTGATTAAACGTTGCACAAACTTTGGTGGAGCGATTGTAAGCGTTTTACGAGCGGACACGGGATTGCTGGAACGGTGTCGGGCGTTGAAGCAGCGATCCATTTCGGTGATGACGGGTTTGGCGTTGGTATGGAGGTGTCGGAGCGGGACCAGAATAAACCAACGCTCGCTACCGTTAAGCCAACGCTATAGCAACACCGGCTTCAGCCGTTCACCGCTAAGGCAACGCCATTGTTTTCGATTTTTTTCCCATTTTGTGCGCGGTGACGAGCGTTGTCGAAATTCGGTCCCCTCTCCCTACCGTTCAAGGAACAAAGTTCGGGCGGTGTGACCGGGCCTTAAGAGACTTTCGGTAAAAACAGTTACCCTATGTTCTTTCTCCCTAGCACTGTTCTGCATTTAACATAGAAAAATACTAGCATTTATATTATTTTATAACATAACTTATGGCGCTGGAGTGATATAACCCCATGCACTATTTTTTAATATATAACTAGTGTAATAACTATGCAAATTAGGTAATCGCATCACGAAAAATGTATTCATACGCGCTGTCAAAAAACTTCAACAAACATCAGAACCACTGTTTCAAAATAAATCCTGTCGGTCTCAACAAACTCAGCTCCACAATGAAACGAATGGTGAAGAACGCTGGGCTAAATCCAAACAAAAGACCCCCTGATCACAGCGCCAGAAAATACCATGAATTGAATCATGAATGACAACAATGTTCCTGCGAACCAGATTATGCAAATATCGGGACACAAGAACATTGCATCTTTAAACTACCATAGCCACATAAATCCAAATCAACACAAGGAAATTTCCAACATCTTGTACTCCAGTGAAAATACCTGCACAATGCTCAGTCTATGTACACAGCTCGCCAGCAATACTCAAGTTCACACAGTCACTGATTCCACATGAAATCTCATCTTTCTGTTGGATTCTACAACCTTTTCGGTGCTTTAATTCACGGAGGTAAAAATCATTGAGCATATCCATCAAAATGACAAAAATCCAAGATGTAATCCAACAGCTACATAGCGAATTCGCACTACAGAAAGCGACTGTGACGCTGACTAACGCTCTTTTCAAACTTCAACCGCCAAATGACATGTACACACTCGCGTAATTACTAATGACGTCACGCAGTTATGACATTGCTCTTATTATTGATTTGCTTAATTTAATGGGTTGAAATATGTGTTCGTTTTTGTTTTTAAGTGAAAGCTTTGAAAATCGGTTGATAATTGAGACATGAATGTTTGTATTGTGAATAAAAGTTTTTAGTGTCAGACTATTTTCTTTCATGTGAATGAGGCATCCTAATAACACTCAATGTAAATTCTTCGCTCTAGGACACGAGAATGTGTATTGAAGAAACTTTGAACTAGATTTCGACCGTCATTGAGTTATGTTATAAATAGAATCTCAAATTCGTGATTATTTTGTATCAAATTTATTAAACTCGTCATTTAAAAACGATAAAATCTCGGCGAAGCCTCGTTTTTAACGTTTTAAAATAAACTCGTTTAATCAATTTAATACAAAATAAACACTTATTAGAGATCCTCTATATGTAATTAAATAGGTGGTTTCATATTGGCCGAGTTATTTGTCTTAGGTCATCTATATTTGCCTGAGCCCGTATGACCGTGAGAAATTATACAACAACCGTATTTTTGTTTATAATTGTAAGTATTCAAGGCGTTTAAATGTTCATTTTTAGTAAAGTTGTTTAACGTTTTAGCATGACACATTTTTGTGCTTTTAACACTTTTATTAGATAAATATGATAGTTTTGAAATCGTTGAGTTTATTTTTTTTTTTATTTTAAACCATATCAGAGAGTGGTTCCTCAGTGACATAAATGGGCATGTGTTTGATATTTTGTTCGAAAGTCATTGAGTATTGATTATGTTTAACTATTGTTGTCTTTCAATCACATTTAACGGTTTGTTAATAAGAATTTATAAGCTCGGACACGAGGTGAATTCAAGTCAACATTTGTTTTCGTCAATGCATGAACAACATGAATATAGTGAGATCAAATATCATAACCTTTATTTTCAATATTATTAACATAATGTTATAAATTGGCTTTTTAATTGCTTCCAGCTGCATGATTTACGATAACAGAGTTATAACATGGACGAAATAGTCCACAATTTGAATATCATTAATGCACACCAGATTACGGTTTTATAGCATGGATGGAATAGTCCAATATTTGAATATCATTAATGCACACCAGATTACGGTTTTATAGCATGGATGGAATAGTCCAATATTTGAATATCATTAATGCACACCAGATTACGGTTTTATAGCATGGATGGAATAGTCCAATATTTGAATATCATTAATGAACATCAGATAACAGTTTTATAACATGGACAGTTGAATATCTTCAATGAACATAGATAGTATCCGTGGCGGTCAGATGAGATGAAGAAACATTGGACTAAGAACCAATTTAAAAAAAATGCCAAAATGTCAGTGAGTCTAATAAATACGGGTAAAAACAAATCAAGCATTTTATTCCATTTTTCTTTTGACATAATTTAAAGTGTCATTTTTCTATCATATCTTACGCAAAATCGTCTGTATCTATGTCATCTTGTTTAGCTAAGGTATTAAATGATATGAATGGATTGTATTATTTGGTTTTACAAGTACATTGTCCCCTTTAGTCGTCATTAATATTGACAACCGAGATATTTATAAACATCTTTCATTTGTTTCCGGTCAGGTTCAACAACTTCGACCCGAGGGCACGCCCGTAAGCCGTAAACGAGACTTGCAAGCTTGTCCAGGGGTGAGAATTCTTATATCTGTACCGGGAACACCAGATAAATATTTTTCTTGCATACTTTAAATAGTCGATTTACATAGGAAATGCATATTTGTACATGTCATCGAAAAGAGCGTGCGACGCTGCTAACTGACCTCATGACGCGAAGTTAAATATTTCCTCGTAAAATCGCGTTTTGGACAATTATTTATTTTAATTTTGTATTTATAGGCTTGCTTATCTTAAGATCTAACTGCGGTTTATTTGAATGACGTACTTATCATGAACCAAACTTAAAGAAATAAAAAAATGGCGCGTTATTACACGTGACTCATCAGGCAAAGGGGGCCCCGAAGGATTTTTCCAGCACTGCTTTACTAACCGGAAAGTTTAACCCGTGTGCATGAATCCTCTTTCTGACCAGTTTATTTGTACATATTTACTAATAAATAAGTTAATAACATATTGAGTTACGTCCCATGGTAACATCTCATTACCAAACTTCTTGATATCGAATTATGTCATCAGAATTGATTACATTGTTCAGCGGCAAGTTCACTTAAAATGACCTGTTTAAAATAAACATTAAAATTGAAATGTTAACAACTTTCAGTTTGAGCTAACAAATTCCGCTTTTTAAACTTTAATAAACTCCTTACATAATTAAATACAGTCTCACAGTACGGTGAAACAATCTTGGGTGTCAAACTTGAGTATTTGCTTCAATCTCTAATTGCACTGACAATGGCACAAATTTGCTTTTAAATTAGCATTCATGACTTACTAGAGTTTCATGTTGACAAAATCAACATCTGGACTTTAATGCAGTATTGTCGCATTGTAGTTTTAAGTGTTTCCCTAGTAGATATTTACATTAGTTATTGACAAAACGTTCCCTCTTTACAAACTTGAGAACAAAGTTTCTAAATTTGGTATATTTGGGATCAATCTCGTTGTGTTACCATTTGCATCATGTTGTGGTGTTATGTATTGTAACCTTCAGTGTTCTTGAATTGAATGAATTATAGGCAACAAACTACAAATAAATTGCGTGATGCATTTAAATGTTAAGAGGCAACATTCAGCCTGGAAAATATGTCATAAGGCCACACCAAATTGATAACTTGTTCATCGGATTTTTTTCCAAAAAATAATGGGGCGAGCGATCGAAATAATAATAAAAATATTTGTTTTGCATTTAGCAAAAAAAAGGAGAGAGCGAAGAGCGAACAAATATATATATAGTCATTTAACTCACTTTTGCTCACATTTAATTCACTTATTAACTAAACAATGATATTGTAAACAGTACAAGGCACAAATGCTATTTGAGATCTAGCAAATGTATTTCTCTAAACTATTTCATGAATGAGAGAACTCAAAACCAGTTTTCCAGTTTTTTAAAAGTTTTTTGAAAAGTTTTTTTTTCAAAATACCCTATGCATGGCTAAGTTAAAGCCTGGACACAAGCGCCAATGGTCACAGCCACCTGCCTGCCCAATGGCATATCCAAATCTGTTAACTAGGCTTCAACTTTTCCTTAGTCAAACTTGGTTAAAAATAATTCTCTATTAAAATGCATTGTCATATCTCATGCCAAGGAAATGACAAGACAAGGTGACTTGAAAAATAACTCACAAAATGAATATGGATATTTGCAATCAAATATAAACTACAGTTATCACTCTTGCTTTGACTACACGATTGACCTTTGTAGCCATCTAAGTGCTGGAAGATAATTTACAAAAAAACCTACACCGTATTGTAAACCATTTCAGCTGAAAATATGTCACAGAAAATTTTAGCCAGCGCCAGATTGATTGTAGGCTTTCTCAGAATTTAACGCCTATCTTTTTTAAACTTGCAGATTTTCCTTATTTTTTTTTAGGTATCTTGTTCAAATTTAGACAAGTAATAGAAAACATAAACATATATACAAAAGACACTTTGCAAAAACTGATTGTGTCAATTTTCATATGTAGGAAAAAAATATTTCAAGAAAATACAAGAATAATTATGCAATATTTTTTCATAGACAAAAACCAATGACCATAAATATTTAACACTTGAATGATTTCCATATATAGTTTAAATATACACATGAACATCTAAAAAAACTACAAACATTTATTCGCAATACAAAGTGTGATTAATACCTTTTCCAATCACACAGTCTGACACATTGTTTTTCCTTTTTGACTAATATTTACAAAAAAAACACGGCTTGTTTGATGTATTTGTGTGAATGGTAAAACGCATGGGATTGCATGAAGCACATATGAATGTCAGTCAGGTTCATTTTAGCGTCATCCTTCTGTCCATGAACATTGACTTATCAGCAACCAAGGCCACCACCACAAGCACGCCCTCGTTGCCTCATGGGGACAGGATTTTCATGTTCCGCTGCGTCAGAGAAATCTGAAATTTTGATAAGCAATATTATACATAAATGTTAATTGTAGTATAATGTAGTATGCATTACTGAAACAGTTTGATGATATCACAAGAAAGGTGGTACTCTTTTCTTGGCCAACTTTATTTTTCCATTACTGTACATGCATTGCATATGAATTAAATAAACACTATACTCTGATCTGTAGCTAAATAAAAACAAACATGCATAAATCATTAAATGTATAACTATGTTTGAGGAAACAAATAATACAAAAATACATCATATTTGCTATTTTAACAGCAAAACAACAAAGAAGTTAAAGTACACACCTTAAGTTTTACCTGGACAGGTGTAGGTATAGATGACCGATTGGAAACTGTCTTTTCACTGCAACGGTCATCCAAATTCCCGTCAAACATGTCCGAACCAAATTCAAACTTTGGATAATCACTGTCATTCACGATAAAATTCAGCACTTCTTGCCCAGTATATATACGTAAACTTTTAGCGGGAGCCAAATTAAAACAAACACATTTGTCAAAATTTTAATCAAACTTTAAATGGTGGTAGAATTGTCATTTGTTGACGTAATTTTCATGAATCAGAAAGTGAATAACCATTTACCAATAAGCATTTGCATGTTGCCAATTAAGTCTCGATCATTAAGACGCTTGTATCCGGGTCTATATCGTTCATTGACTCTAATTAGAGCGGCTGCATGATTGAGCCGGTGCTTTGATAATTGTTACGATCGAAAAACGCGGTTATAAGGGAAAAGGCTACGTTCTACTAAACAAATAAGCGCTTGTAAAAAAAATAACTATTTTTTAGATGGTGCCGGGCGCAAGTGATAAAAAAGTAAAAATATTTTTTTTTTGCTTTTCTGAAGAAATAGGTGCGGGAAATCCGATGAACAAGATTTTAATTTGGTGTGGCAAGCATACACTTCTCTAAAGCTGCACTCTCACAGATTGAACGTTTTGACAACTTTTTTTTATTTTTTTGTCTTGGAACGAGCCAAATTTTGCGAAAATCCATAGAAACCAGTTAAATAAGACTGTTGAATAAAAATCAGATCGCAGATTTTTATATCTAAATACAAAAAATGATGTTTTATGCATTTTTCTTAAACTGTTAGTAACGTTTTAAGCCATAAAACATTAATTTTCGAACATTCTGATTTTTTGTCAGCAATCTAATATCATTGGTTTGCAGATATTTACGCAAAAATTTGCTCTTTCCAAGACAAAAAATAAAAAAAGTTGTTAAGACGGTCAATCGGTGAGAGTGCAGCTTTAAAGCTCAGCTCAAATCCACTTGGTTTAAGCAAGACAGGTATGTACTGTTTCTCGTTAGAAAATACACTCACACTTGAAATTATTAACTATTGACAACCCCCCCCCCCCAGAAACATAAATGAATCCTGAACTATATTAAACTGATAAATCCTTGTGACAAAGCGATGCTGTAATGCGCAGACATGTATTACATGTATGTGCTATGACAGGTTTTTAATTCCAGTCGGATTTATTACAGTGACCAGTATTATTATAAGGAGAACATATATTGTAAATACATGTAGTCAAAAGACTTACTACCCTGTAAATGAGATGAAAAATAACATGACACAAAATGGCACTATGATACTATTATGTTTGTATTAATAGTGGTCAACATTATATTTTGTCTAATGACAAGGCCTTCGCATCAAACCGTTTTTGCTATAACATACTAACAATATTAAACCACTTCGACAAACCGATTTTTACTGCATTAATTGCTTACAAATAGATTCCATTGATCTCTCCATTGCACAAAAACATTAAAATCAACACTAAAATAGCCCGACCTTTAATGACAAATTATTCATGTGACAGGGGAAATGTAGTTGTTGGTGGACTGCCTTTGGTAATTATTATATATAATTGTGTTGCAATTCAAATTACACACAATGTTTGCTTATTGAATATTCAAGTCTAGGAATTAATTGTATCTAATGGACAGTTAACAGAGGCGGATCTCAAATTTGATGTTAGAGATACTGAAATCAAATTGATTTATAGTGTTGTCAGAGTGGTTTGAGGATATTCCCCCGAGATTATGTTTACAATTTATAGTGCGAGATAATGCATTTTTTAAGTATTGTATTACTTTTTCTGCAATATTTAAATTAAACGTAAACTTGGACGATATTAGTGGCAGGGGAAATAAAGTTAATGAAGTCTAAAAATATAAAAATACGTTTTGGGCTTGAAGTTTTTGTAAAGGGTGATCCACTTCTTTTTCGTATCTTATATGTAAAACGTGTTGGTATTCATTATACATGGTAAACAGTAACACATAACTGCTTAATAACTCTTCATTTTGTCAATTTTGAGTAAGAAAAGTGTTCTTGTACTTTTAATGTCTTCGATTGCTAGCTGATTTGAAAGACTTATGATTTTGTGGCATTTGTTTCATTTCAGAATATGAAGACTCCGACTTTATGCAAAGAATGCGGAATGGCATTTCAAAATAAAAAAACAACATCTAGTAGACCACGATAGAAGGCATTCTGGTCAATTATCATCGTTTTTGTGGGAAAGTGTTTACACAGACACAGGTTTGTTTTTAGCTTCATTTTTTCGCAGAGAAATAAGAATATACTAACAGTTATTATATTATGACTCCCCTCGTGCAGAGGTTAAGATTTGCCGTCGTCTGACTGTGTTTTCAACGTTTTTTAGGGGTTGCGTTTTTCACATAATAATGTGGTCCGTGTTTCAGTGGACAGGGTCGTTTACTCATTGCGTGGCAGTAATATAGTGTTTTTCTATAAATTATATTCAAGTACTGACATTGCCAGCATTTTTCGCTAACGTGTGACAGTATATGTTTTTTTATAGGTGCAGCAATCACGGCGAGACAAAGTTGCAAGTTTGCAAATATTGTAGCAAAACTGTTCTTGCAAGACTTGAAGATGCAAGAAAGACGCGAAAGCGGCCAATTGAAGCTAACCTGTGATGTGTGTGGGTTCAAATTGGGTGACACGACCAATCTCAGTGACCAGATTTCTACTAGACACAGGGGAATGACACGTCACAAATGTCTACAGTGTCGCTTAGCATTCAAGTTCAAATCGGGACTCAGCAGGCACGTTAAGGCGAAACACACATAATCAGGACACATTGAAAGAAAACAATGGTCTAGTTAGAAGTGCATTCCAGTATGTTGCTGAATTAACTAACGTCTTGATGAGTTTTACATTTTATTAAGATAAATAGCAAAACGTACTGTTACCAAATGGTGCTCTCTCAAAATGTTCATTTGTCTTACAGTTCTGAAAAAATGCTGTGTCAAATGAGTGTGAAAACGGATAACATAAAACATTTTCACAACGTTTAGAGATGCATTGTTGTCATTTTCCCATTGATGTCCTATAAACTTTTAACTGCATGTATCTTATATAATTCAGCAAGCTTTGAAACACAATTATTTTGTCTAGAACATATCAGCCTTTAGTCTAGAACATTCTAATGTTCCATGCTCAGCTCTTATCTAGATGTTCAAGTCTTAGTCCTAGCCTGTAAGTAGGTATTATAGTGTGCTCTCATTCCTCCTTGCTGTTTCCCATCTAACTCCGAGCCTCCATCTTTACAATGAGTTCCTGTCTGTATTGTTCGAACGACCGCTGTTTTACTGATATAGATCAGATAATATTTGTTCAGACCGAACCAAATAAAAGATTCAGCGTTACCTGAAAGGTAAGAACAATATGCTTTAAATGTGGAAATATATATAAACTAATTGTGATGTGCCTATTTTATTGTTTTATATCACATCAAAATAGGAACATTCATGAAATTTATAATCACCACAAACGGGCCGCTAACTACAGAGATGTTTTATTCGCCGTCAGTCCAGATTATAATTTATAAGTAAAACTATCTGATTTTTGAAGAAATGTATGTATGATTCTGTATTGATCTGCATACTTAAAAGTCATCGAACTTATAATGGCAGACTTTCTCTTAAATTATCCCATAGACTATCTTTCAACTCCTCATTAAATATGATTGCTAAATATTTAGTTATTTAGGTGTGCTTCAATAAAAACTAAACACTATACATTCTGACTTCACGAATAAAAAATGCTTATATAACTATTAGTTTGTTAACCGCACTCTACTTTCAAACATAAACTAAAATTACCGTGTACTTTATCATCCTAAAATGTCCGTGTACTTTATCAATTTGGTTTTAGTTCATTTTTACCTTTGAAATAACTAGAAGTTAAACAATACACGCTGAAAACTATAGAATACATAAAATTTGCTTAAAATAAGATTTGTGTATGAATTATTTACGGCTAACATGAAGTAAAGCGATAGATTTGTCAAAAGCCGTGTACTCTGCCTTATATTTCAACTCTGAGAAATCAGTTGGTCAAGATTTTCAGGAAAACTTTAGGATATTAGAGAAAGTTCTTTATTACCGTGGATAGAGCTCTTAAATGCGGGGTTAATGGTCTTTATTTCACAAAAAATATCCAAATATTAAGGAAGTTATCTTTAAAAACCTTACCTGAATCGAGACTTGTTGACATTTGCTGCCGTGCACTTTACCAAATAAGTCACGTGGGTTCTCCACCGTATTAATTACTGGTAATTAACCTGTTGATCAGATATAATAATAACCGCGGAATAACCGCTGAGCGATTTGATCAATACACACGATAATGCCGGACAAATAACATGCGTAACCACAGTTCAAGACATGTTATATTTCACGTTCCATTTGTTAACCCAATCACGACTCGTAGTGAATACATCGTCACAAGTGAATGTGTACATTCACTCTTGCGCACAGTGGTCAGAAGTCGGCTCAGATGGTAAAATATTGGATAAGGATAATTATAGAGAGCTGATTTTTTCTACATTCTGTACCCTGTGCGTATGAGGCATTAGGGATATCGAGCAGAATACTCCATCTAAAATTGTTTGATTAAAAACATTTGCATGCATCATTATTTAATATAACTCCCTTATGGACAACTATTTGTACAGCATCAGCATTCGATAATTACGTTTGGAAAATATTCTGTGCAAAAAAAAGATTTTTTATCTAAACTTTGACTGAAGGATAACTGACACAGGTAAGTTGTTAATGAAATAATTATTCGATTAAATCACATTTTATACTGTTACATCATCGCGTAGACTTCAAACAAGCACGTGATTTCCTATTATAAGTTACCGCTGATACAAGTGATTCACATATTAGTTACAGTTATTAAAATGCATCGATGTTTGAAATTAAGGTACATATACTCTTCAAGATATTGCCATTAGGCCACAACAAATTGATCATTTGTTCGTCGGATTTGCCGCACCTAAAATTCGAAAAACGAAAAAAATTAAAAAAAAAACACTTTTTTTTGCTCCCGCACATACTATTTGGCCGCGCATATTATTATTTTTTTACTTCTGAATTTCCTCTATTTTCTGAAGTTTTTTGACTTAAAATTTAAACCTGCAACGTCGACTTTGCCCTTTTTGAAGGTATTTCCATGCTTGTATTCCCCGCGAGCAAACTTTCCTCGTGTCAGGACAAAATCAGGTCCGGGTAACCGCAAAACAGCCGATATTTGTTGACAGTCTTTTTTGTCGGGAATATTTTGCAGGACGCACCGTTGTTATTTATTTAGGGTATTTATTTGCACCTTGCAGGATACTTTCAGTTTTCGTTAATGTAAAATACACATTTTTAATTGAAAATCAGTGTCATAGTCAATGGATTATAGTCTTCAGTAAACAACAACAGTTTCACAGCGTCGAAGGCAATAATTATTTATGTGTGTTTTAAGTAATTCATTGTTTTGTACTCAAAATTTAGTGTTAAATAATAACTAAATCAGATTTGGAGTGCAAAACTTATATTAAAATACACGGACACTCGACTTACAACAAATGAACATGTTTCCGTGAGTTATTTTTTAAATTCTAAAATGCATTTCTCAGTTTTTAATGCTCAATGTCAAAGTCACTACACCTAATCATTTGCTTCAAGAGGTTCAAATATTTACCTGACCCAATTTTTGGAAATGCTCAAATGATGAATTACTCTTACTAGTCTAAATAAAATTAATTTGTGATAGTATTAAGTTACGGGATGAATACAATGGTTTTCTTTTTGGTCTTCGAATAATTGCATGTTACTATGAGGAATGTTGTCTTTACAATATATCCATGCTTAAATTGAAGTTAATAGTAAAGCACTGGATCTTATTGCCATCTTTTATATATTGAGACAGATTTTCATTTGATACAATCAAAACCTTTTAATTTATATTTAAACTAAGAACCTATGTTTGCAATTAAAAAGCATTTCTTGACATGTTGCATGATATATTTGGTAAGAAATAAACTTTTTTTAATTTTTCGCCTTGCGCTCGCCTCTGAATTGCCTGAAATTTTAAAAAAAGTACATTAATTTTTTTTTCGCTCGCTCGCTCCTACTTTTTTTGGGCATAATCCGTAGAACAAATGATCAATTTGTTGTGGCCTTATATCCACGGTTTAGATAAAATCCAATAATTCATTGAGTCTACCAGTCCAACTACCTGCTGGAAACAGGATTACGAATGTTCTTAAAAACATCACCATAAAAATCGGGATGAGCAATACTATTAGCAATCAGCGATTTAAGACTACTATTGTTCTTTGATTTAAAATTATATTGACCATTAACACATTTTGAGAAAGTTTTCCTTAATTTATAATATCTGAAACCCTGTTTTAGAAGTTTTTCCGTCATAAGTTTACTGCGAAAGCTGAAATTTTTGACATCTGTACATGTTCTAGCAAATCTTATCAACTGTGCAATAAAAACACCATATATGATGGTGAACTAGGAATATCTCCATCTAAAGGAGGGTAATTAATTATTTTAAAATTAAAATCATCAATTTTATCATAAAGATTGATACTCATTATATCTTCCGTTACTTCGAGTTGCAGATCTAAATTGGAAGCTTTAAAATCGGATGTATTATACTACTTGTGGACATTTCAATGCAGAAGATCGATATAGTTCGAAAACATCCTAGTTCATAGTATCTTTCTTTTTGCTATATATTTGAGTGAATTAAAATTATTTCAGTATCGAGAATGAACATAAAGTTGAGGAAATACAGCTTAAAGGTAATTAAAGTTACTACTACATTGAAATGCCCCTCCAAACCTTGAACAACTTTTTTTCTTGAAGTTTAACATTAATAATCATTTCGTTTCATTCAGGTATTCCACCATGTCTGATCGCCACCCAGCGGCCCGGTGCCTGCACCACTGGCCAACACGGACGTTATGCCTCTTCCTGATTATCATACAAGCGGCTTCTTTGAACTGGTATCTAATGGATCATCTGTCCTTCACATGGGCGGCGATGTACGTCGCTGACGCCTTCATGATTACGCTTTTCATTGCCTCATTTTTTATGGCAACCTCGAATATCCACCATGAGAAACACAGCAGTAATCCAGTCTTAGCTTCGGGCACGCATCTTCCTCTCTGCTATAGTTCGTGGTTTGCCTATGCAATAGTGTTGGATATCAAAGTTATTATGGTATTCACGAAATTCTCCACAGATCTTGATGAAGATAGTTTCTTTGGGCCAAACACCATGAAGACATCTATCGCCCTCGCTGGGTTAGTATTCTTGACATTTTTACCCACCCAACATGACGCCAGAGCTGAGCATAGAAGGCAAAATATCAACACATTGACTGCCACCGTAATATTTGACATTCTAGACGGAGTTGATAACTTAGAGAATCTTTTTGACAAAGATGTGCGTGATTCTTATCCGCCCGGCCTTGACGATGCAATTATTGGGATTTGCTGCGTTAACTTCCTGTTACCCACAGTTCCATTGTTTACGTTAGCGAAAACGAGGTTCGGACTGACTAAACTTCCGGAAAAGCTAGAAATCCTTCACAAAGTCGCTATCGCATATTTAGTGAACTTGCCGTTGTTTATCACACGGATGGTCACATGGCATGGCATATCAGCGGGCATTTCGATATTTTTGTTGAAGAATGTTGTTGCAATGGGGGTTGTGACTTTTGAGTTGGTGGAACACCTTTGTCGTAAAGCCCCTGAAAGAGTCTCAGATAAAGAGCTAGACCAATAGGCCAAGATGAGACCAAAATGTGACATTAGTGAGTTATATGCCACAGATACATTCTGAAAAAGTCTGAAATTCCGACTAAGAACTGCATTAGACACGCGTTATTACTGATCATAGCTGTCATTGTTGAGAAATATATTTATAATGGTCAGTATAATATCTTGGTTATGTGTAAAAGCTGCACTCTCACAGATTGATTGTTGTGATATCATTTGTGTCTTGCATTGAGCCAAATTTTGCGTAAATATCTAAACACCAGCAATATAAGAAGGCTGACTACGGATAAGACCGCAGTTTGTTTCATATTTATGATCGAAAATCGATGTTTCATGGCTAAAAATGTAACTAACGATTTGAGAAATTTTTTGTTTTTGCGTTTTTGAACGATTGAGGTCTGTGCTATAGTAAATTATCTTATATGACTGACTTGTAGGCATTACTACCAACACGAGAAGATCCTGAGACCAAACAAATGACAAAACTTTCAATCTGTGACTTCAGTGTTAAACTCACTACATGTGTCTATACAGGTGTAATACCACGATACCTTTGTAACCTGGTGTCAACAGCTAAAGTTCTTTATTCATAAATTTCCATTTAAAGGCTTTCTATGAAATCAGTTATCCATCGCATTTGACAACTAAGGTATATATGGAAGCAAAGCAAACGTATTTGGAATTGGTGCCACACCGGAACTAGAATTGTGACTATTCAAGGCGTTGAACTGTATATTTTTAGTAAAGCCGTTTAACATTTTACTGAGATATTAGTTTTTTAACACTTTTATTAAGTACATGCTAGTTTTGAAATTGCAGAGTTTATTTTCTTTTATGTTTTATGGCAGTCATATCAGAGAGTGTTTCCTCAATGCCATGACTATCATTAAGTGTATGTACGTTTTGAAATGGCATAGTTTATTTTAATATTTATATTTAACCATATCAGAGAGTGTTCCTTTCTTGACAAGACTATCATGTAATAAATGTTTATTTTGAAATCGTAGAGTTTATTTTAATTTACCTGTTTAAACCATATTATTAAGTGTTCTATCAATGACATGTATGGGCATGTGTTGTTCGATACTCATTGATTATTGATGCACATACAACATGAAATTATTGAGGTCAAATATCATTAACATAATGTCAAATAACTTTTTTCCATCGGGGCAATACTACTGATACATGATTTAAGACAACAGTGCTATAGTATGGGATTTGAATATCTTAGATAAACCGCATTTGCATAGACATTCCCTTGTTTGGTCAGTATTAATGAGAAAACGCTGGATTTAGAATCGGATAGTTCTGAAACTTATAATAAACCTAATAAATATGGGAATACAACTGAAGGGGTTTGTTTTCAATTGTCTCTTGAGATATTTCAAAGTGTAACATTGTAATTCTCTTTGGCACAATCAGCCTTGTTTGGTATTAAATGAGATGAATGGATCGTAGTATCCAACAATGATGTTTAATTGGTTAAACAAGTACATGATCCACTTTAGTTGTCATTAATATTGACAACTGGGACCCGAGTTTTTTCATCGCGCTACCGTTTATTTACAACCTAAAGGGGCATCTAAACTTCTACCATTTTTTCTGGTCAGGATCGAAGTTTTCGAACCTAGAGGCACGCACGTTAGCGTTTAGTGCAATTTGCCAGTATTTTAACATAGAACATGCATTTTAGTACATTTAGTCGAAAAGAGCGTGCGACACTGCGAACTGTCGCCACGACGCGCTGTCATTCTAATTCACCGTACACGTCAAATAGTCAGTCTTAAAATCGCATTTCCGACTAAAAGTCTATACAGTGTGCAAAGAATCTTCCCACAAGGCAGTTTGTTTGTACATATTAACTAAACACTATTTAAATATCAGGTATAACTAAGTCCCATGGACGCGTCTAATTAACGAACCTTTTGATATCTAAATATGTCATCAAAATTGACAGTTTTCTGAGGTTACATAAAATAACCTGTTAATAACATGAAAACAACTTTTCGGTTCCATATATTAACCTGTAAATATACTTTAATGGATTCCACGTATAACTGAAAACAGTCCCAAGATAATGATCGCTTTCAAATAAACATTAAAGTCTTACAAGAGCTCAATGTTGACAAAGTAAACATCTGGAATTTAATGCAGTTTTATCGTTTGTAGTTTAAAGTGTTTCTCTAGTTGATATTTACATTTGGTATTGACAAAACATTTGTTTTTAGAAACTTCTTTTATAGTGGTATTTCAGTAATTTAACTTACCCGGAAACGAAATATGTTTACAACGTTGAGAACTTTCAATGTTCTTGAACTACATGAACTTTAGGTTACACTCTTCTAATAATTTTGGTTAAACATTTAAATGTAAAAAGGCAACATTCACACTGGAAAATATGACATAACTCACGTTTTACGGATATGACAAACAACCATTTCCTTAAAGCTCTTTTCAAATCCAATTGGTATAAGCAATAAAATAGATATGTGCTATGTTTCTCTTAACAAAATTCACCTTCTTTGAAGTTATTCTATGTCGATTGTTCATTTGATCCATTTACATTAGGCCGGAAGTAATATATATTTGTCCAGCAGAAAATATACAATTTTCTGAGCTATTCATGTATTTTTTGAGGTTGAAAGTAATGAACTGTGTTCAAAGTATTATAAGAACTAATAATTGCTGACTCAGAGTTGAACAAAATATTAACTTAAAGCAGCATTTTTAACCTTATGTATAATAGAGAGTGTATTCTGGACCGCATCCGGGCACTTGGCATTTAATTATAACGTACCTGTAAGTCCAATAAACACAAGCTTAACCTAATACTTACTCTGACAGAATGGTGTTTTTATGCGCAGACATGTTTAATGTATAAATGCGCTAAGACAGGTTTTAAATCGCAGACATATATATTACAGTGACATGTATTATTTAAGGAGAACATATGCTTTCAATAGTTCCTTGACTAACTACCCTGTCGATGAGGTGGGAAATAAGTTGCCACAATAGGGTCTATTAAATGCATACAAATAGATTACATTGATTACTCCATTACACAAAGACATTAAACTCAACAATATAATAGCCCTACTTTTAATGACGCATTATTCATGTGACAGGGGAAATGGAGTTGTCGATGTGACTGCCTTTGTTAATACTTAATTGTATTTCCATTCAACTTGCTTATTAATAATCCAAGTCTTGTAATACAATTTATCTAAAGGACGCTTAACAAGGGTGTACCCAGGATTTCATGGGGCTTAACTTAAGGCGTAAATTTTCGACTTGCTCCCTGCCCAGAGAAACGAAATTTAATTGGTTTAAAATGTTGGCAGGGTGGTTTTGGGATACACCCCAAAAACTTGTGAACCATTTATAGTGTGAAAAGATGTATTTTATTCAAATTAATTATTTTTATCTCCTATTTTGAAGTAAAACGTAACCTTGGAAGATTTAAGTGGACGAGCGCCGGGTGTACTCCACTCTGGATTCGGTTTTGGTTAAAACACCCCTATAGCTTCAGTATTCAATTAACAATGTATCACTTTTCGGGAACTTCAAATACATGGACGAACAAGAACGTTTTCTATACAATTTATTTAAAGGGTCGTCATCAAGGATTTAAGCTTTGGTCTTAAGATCTTTCTAATCTCTCTCTTGTAAATTGTGCTGTCTTGAAACTGCTTTTTTATAATTTTCAATAAAATATTGATATGTCAATCATAAAATCATATTTTGTACATTAAGTAATAGTTAAAGATTGTTAGTGTGTACTTTATTATTTTTAAACTACTAACTAACTGGGCAAGTAACTGTTTATATCTACTGCTTCACCTGATTAAAATCAATAACTGATGACATCTCATTCGCTAAAATAATTGTATTAAAAAACTGCCAACTCATTTGACAAAATAGTATGTAGACCATTAACAACAGCACCATGTTTGACCATTAACAACAGCACCTGGTTGCATTATCCAATACTGTGTTTTGCAACTCGTCATATAACATGCGTTCTCAAAGGTCTTTCTTAATATTAACCTCATCAATTAAACATGAGGTACCAAAAACGGTGCGCGGATGGGTCAGATTTAAACATTCCTGATATTCAAAATGGATTCGCATACCAACGAGCTACAAGTAGAACTCGATACATATTGTTTGCTTTTGTTTAATAATAAGGAAAGGAAAATCAATTGTCTTTTGAAAATAAATCATTACAGGTTGGCTAAACAGTATGCTGCGGGTATTTGTTCTTTGTCTTAAAGGTAAGGGCAATTTATAGATCTTTAACACGTTTTCAATCTTGAATTTGATTCACCCGAAAATCATATTTAGGGAAATCAGATGTGTATTGAGTTTCATTGATAAAACACTCTAATCTCAAAATAATTACCAGGGCTAATTAGTGACCATTTACCACAACTCAATTCAACATTAGAGTCTTGCATTGGAATCTTGTACATGTTTGTGTGCAAATAAATAACATTTTCATAACTCTCCCATTAAGAAACCATATTATTTCTTTTTCATTCTTCCTGTTCAGAAAACAGATTCGGGATGTAAGGTGATTGGAAAATGTCACAAATAAAAAAGACAGTCAAAACATCCATAATATTGCCAGGCAGTTGAAGTGAACATATAGCAAATTTAAAGGAAACAATCAATTGCACTCTAAAACTATTGTATATATGTATTACAAGTGCCATAATATAAATATGACTTTAACTTAAACTTCTCACAGATATACCATTTTTACAACTTTTTTTTTCTTGGAAAGAGCACATTTTTGCATAAATATCTGCAAACTAATGATATAAGTTTGCTGACAAAAATCAGATCGTAGATTTTAATATTTACTTACGGTTTAAGAAAAATGCACAAAACATCATTTTTTTTAAGTTAAATATAAAAGTTTTATATAACTGATTTCCATGGATTCTCGCAAAAATTGGCTTGTTTCCAAAAAAAAAAGTTGTAAAATCGTTCAATCTGTGAGAGTGCAGCTTTAACAAGAGACTCACTATATCGATTTTTTTCGAAGGTAAATTTTAAAAAACAACCCCGAAGATGAACCATGTGTACATAAATAATGTGAATATGCCATAGTCCTGAATTATTTGCTGTGGACATGACGTGTTTGTCCTGTGTGAAAACGGTTATCAAATCGAAACAATACGTTTAGATTCGGCTCAGATATCATGCGGGGAACGAAACTCTTCTATACTGATAAACAAAGTTTAATCATAAACAATGGAGACTTATCAGATACATTTACCATCGAAAATGGAGTACGACAGGGTCGTCCACTGTCTCGATAGTATTCATCATTTGCCTACAAATACTATCATGCCATATAAATCGAAACTCAGATATAAAAGGGTTAAATGTTGGCAACACAGAAATCAAACAATCACTGTATACTGATGACGCGACCTACTTTAATAACGGTTCAGAAAAATCACTTGAATCTGAAATGAAATAAAAAATGTTCTGGTCTACATCTTAACACGAACTAGTCAATAATTATGAGAGTGGGAACATAAAAAGACACAGCATTGACATTTTGCAAAAAATAAATATCTAATTTGGACTTCAGAATGTACCACAGCTTTAGGTGCAACCTTTAATTCAATAAAATACTAATGCAATGGAAACACAGAAAACTCATGGGTAATGTGGTGAAAACATATGTATTACCAAAATGTATATAGCCATTACAGTCTTTATAAATCTAAAAAAATAAACATAGGTGATAGTATAAAAAGAGACATATTCAATTTCCTTTGGAACAAAAAAGCAGACATGATCAACAGAGAAATATTATACCAAAAACTTAAAAATGAAGAAAATAATTAACAAATATTGAAAATTTACTTGAATCATTAAAAGCTGTTTGGGTAAAAATATATTTATACGACAGGAACAAAAGTCAATGGAAACAATTTCAATTTTCAAATCCAAAATTTACCTTGAATTGTTTATAATAATTTAACTTTGGTTGTGAATGAATGGTATCAGTCCACTGCTGTTTATATGATCAGAAGACCAAACATAACTAAAACCGAGGGTGTCTAACACATTCTTTACAGATTAAGACCAGTTATCCTTAGCATTGCAGTAAACAAAACTAGCATCATTAACTTGTTCACAATATATATTATTTATAAGCGAGGTTGGGGAAGATTTGATTTTGCACCAAAAATTTAAGTGCTCTGATTTTACATAAAAATGTTAAAGGAAATCGTCCTAGCTCTCCAAGAACAGCAGCATTAGAAGTTTGAGAGCGAACTCCAAGAATGTGTTTACAATATTTAAGGTGGAGTTTATCCACCTCTTTCATATCATATATACCCCAAACCTCACAACCATACATAAGAATAGGAGCAATCATAGAGTCGAACAATAACAGTTTGGTCTTAATGTCGAGTTTAACCATACCAAAAATTGTTACAAGGTGGTTATATGCTTTCAAAGCATGGTCTTTCAGCGCTTTAACTGCATTTACAAAACTTCAATTGTAATTGAATTTTATACCCAAATAACAGAAGCTATCCACTGTTTCGACAACATTATTATTAATGGACCAAACAAAACGATTCAATGTTTTTCGTTTTTTTAAAAATACATATTTTAGTTTTAGCAACATTAATTTTAAGACCCCACTTGCATGAATATCTATGTATTGCATCAAGTTGAGCTTGAAGACTATTAGGGTCAGTTGTGAACAGAGCAATGTCGTCAGCAAAAAGTAACATGTATAGAGACAGCTTAGTTATATCATTCTGTGTTAGATTTTCAAAATCTAAATACTCCCGAATGTAATTAATTAACAAAATAAATAAAAGAGGAGAAAGAGGTTCCCCTTGTTTCACTCCAAGAGATATATCTAACAGTTCTGAATGTGACATAGTATTCATATCTTTAACACATGCCTTAACATTTGTATATATGGACGTAAATGGAATTTCTTAGAATCTTTCATTTTTAAAAGACGTCCTTCAAGATTGGTGTTATATTAAAACTGTATTATACAAATAATTATTTTCATGCAAAACAAGTTTTATAGAACAATAAAGATATTTGTAGCAGAAATCTTATCCTCAACATAATTGACTATAGAACAAACACATTTTATGAATACAATCAAATGAGGTACCTTTACGATATCAGAAATGAAATGGACCGAACACATGGAATTCGAAAAACAACAACAATTAGATTGGACCAAAATATACGGTAATATATACAAATCAACAATAGATACATCCTAGTTTTGTAAATTAAACTTGTCGATTGCAGGCTATGCTAATTCTGTTACTCGAATGGAGAGTCAATTGAACATTTATATTGGGAATGTAGTAAAGTATAACAATTATGGAACAAATTGTGTAAATTTATTGCATCAACGACAATATATATAAACACAGGTAACCGGGAATATTAGGTACAAACACACCTACAAATATTGGCAACTACATAATTATATTAATGATATTTTATATACACTCAGCAAAATGTAACAAAAGAACATTGTTGTTTGATGCATATTTGACGTAACTAAAGCTAAGAATAAAAATAGAAGAACAAATAGCATTTAACCGTGACAAATATGAGACCCACAAACAAAAATGGAGAGTACTTGATATATCATATGATTAATCTAAAAAATGGACATGAGTAGACACAACAATAACAATCAAAAATAACTTGTTATAAAAAAACAAAACTATTTTTTCATTAGAAAACAGACATCACTCTGAAGGCGTGTGCATGTGTTTGTGTAGGCGTGTGTGCGTGCGTGCGCGTGTGTGTGGTTGTGCGCGCTCGCGCGCATGTGTGTGTGTGTGTGTTATTTCTGATGCGTTTACCGACCCTGTTCAATATAACTTATCTCAGGTTAAAGTTGATTTCTAATCTTATTTTGCATGCCCACGTTTTTATTTCATAAATTCGTTATAAAAATATACTTTGATCCAATATCGCATGAGTTATGTTAATGAAATAGATGTAATCAGTTATACAAAATAAGAAATCTATTGCTTACATGTCAACATGAATGATGGATAACCAGATCTATTTTAATTATGAGTAAACGTGCAAAAAATCACAATGAGTTTAGCAATTAAAATGTAAGTGAAGTTCAACGTATATAGGTGCATTAATACAATTAATCAAATGATTGTATTCTTTTTTATCTTTTAAAAAGCGATTGAACAAAAGCATTTGAAACGATAAAGTAAGATTCAAAATCATGTACATGTATTTGCAATGTCATTTGCATATATCAACACCGCGAACTCCATTTCTTAAATGAACCGCGTTTCGGCAATCGAAATGTTTTCCGATAAAAGAAAACATCTTTGGATTTGTTCGAATGGCTAATAATCAAGTATGAATAGACAAAGCTTACTGTTTATCCTGTTATTGTTTTTTTTTGTGTCAGCAGGCCATAACAACATACTTTAGTTTAAACATTTTTATTTGGTGACCACAACCCGAACTCACATGCGCCCAAGCCGGGAATCGAACCTGGGTCGTCAAGATGAGATGCGAATGCGCTCACAACTGCGCTAACCCGACAACCAAGTATGCTTTAATCAACATGTTGAAAAGTGTTACTTTATTGATTTTAATTGTATTGTTGGTTTTCACGTTTCAAATTTACGTTTATAAATGATTCAACGTATCACCGAAGAAGTTGTTATTTATTCGCGCGATATTATGACGTCGTATGATTTACTTTTTCCGGTAACGGCATGGTCGTTCTATTAATGAAATTAATGAGAAGGAATTACTGTAAGGTTTTCTTAAATGAAATAAAGTATACTACTACTACTACTACTACTACTACTACTACTACTACTACTACTACTACTACTACTACTACTACTACTACTTCTACTACTTCAACAACAACTATAACTGCTACTACTACTACTATAACTAATTCTACTTGTAAAAATTCTACTACTACTATTATTACTACTAATTTAACCAAATGCTTTTAATACATTTCAATCTATAAACACGACTTTTTTCTTTTCGCTTGACTAAAGAGGTGTGTTGCGCCCGTAAATGTTATCCAACCGAGTGTGAATTCAAGCTTGACTGTTACGTTTATAGTAATACTCAGTTTTTATACATAGTCACACTGCATCATATTTTGTGATAGGTTTGCGAGTAAGTTTTACGTCGGAATAATTTTGATTGTGATATGACAGTTTGATATAAATGATGCAGGTATGCGTGCGTTCGTACCAAGTGATTTAGGTGGAATTGATGGTGCACACAAGAATGTTACCGTCAATGGAACGACAAAAACCGTGCACTTGTTTCTTGGAGTCCCTTATGCAAAGCCTCCGGTTGGCCGTCTGCGCTTTCAGAAACCGCAACCATTTTTAAATTTCACGACAGATTCGACCAAGTACAACGGAAACTACTTCCGGAGCGCATGCGTCCATTTCGTGGTCAGTAAACCTGTTTTTACAAACCAGTCAGAAGATTGTATATACTTGAATATATACAAACCTGCAAAAGCAAATAGTCTCGCGGTTATGATTTGGATTCACGGCGGCGGCTTCACTTCCGGTTCAGGTGACCAGCTCAACATGGAGTACTTGGCTGCATTTGGTAATGTCATCGTCATAACATTTAATAATCGTGTTGGTATATTTGGCTTCTTCAGTACTATGGATCAAAATGCCAAGGGTAATTATGGTTTGTGGGATCAAAGATTAGTGTTTCAATGGGTCAAGAAACACATCCATGCCTTCGGTGGAGATCCTAATAGAATAACAATCATTGGTCAGTCCGCCGGTGCTGTCAGCTGTTCTAAACATGCAATGTCAGAGATGAATCGCAATTTGTTTCAGAGAGTGATCACGCAGAGTGGTAGTTCAATGTCCGTGTTAAACGATATGTCTGTTGATGCCCGACTTAACGCCATAAAGCTTGCAGAAGACGCCGGATGCCAAATTAGCAAAGAAGATTACAACAATGAAGGCAAACTAGCAGACATAGTACAGTGTGTAAGAAATATGGACGTACCAAAGATAAAGGACGTAATGATAACAACTAGGAACAAAAAAAAAGTCGAGAGATTACCAGTATTCTTGCCAGTTGTCGACGGCGACTTAATAAAGGTTGATCCGAAAGATGAGAAAAAGTTAGAAACTGAAAATAACGAAGGTCTTCAATTCTTTGGATCACTGGATTTTTTGAACGGAATCACGAAGTGGGAGGGTGTTTCATTGATGCATGTTATACAAAATGACATTAATGATTTATACAAATCTCAACCTCGTCCGGAAACCATTAAAAACTGGTTTACTCCATCATTGATTAAATCTATTTTCAAACGAAGGTTTCCAAAAGAAATTCAACAGTTGGTTTTGAACAGGTATACGAATTGGAATGACCCGTTAAGTCCAAACACAGTTCGGGAACAAATACTACAATTCCTCGGCGATGTCGCATACAATGTTCCCGCAGTTCGTGCTACCCGTGAACACTTCAAATACGAGTATGATACCGGATCTGGAAACTACCTTTATCACTTTGTAGCTGAGCCGTCCGCTTATGTCATGGAAACTCCCTTCTGGACAGAGGGTGCCACACATGCAGACGACCTATTGTTTTTACTAGAAATGGACAACTTCGACAACTACACAGACTGGCAGCGACAACTATCGGTCTCGATGATGATGTATTGGGCGAACTTTGCGAAAACCGGGTACGTATTGTAACGTTTATATTAAACATGGTGGAAGTAGACGTCATAAATAAGAGAGTTTAAAGTTGCAAAGTATGATTAATGCGTTAGTATTCACTCTCGTTGAAGCACAAAGATTGGTAACGGATTTGA
This sequence comes from Mya arenaria, assembly GCF_026914265.1. Taxonomy (NCBI): domain Eukaryota; kingdom Metazoa; phylum Mollusca; class Bivalvia; order Myida; family Myidae; genus Mya; species Mya arenaria. The sequence continues at coordinate 24,077,421 of NC_069130.1, forward strand.
CAAAAATACAATTTTCCTATATGTATTTTTATATAGATGCGATATTGTACTTTAGAATGTTCAGCAGAATAATTCCCAATTAATTGTATACTCTCCCTTTAACAACGGGCAATGCCTATGTTGGTAACATTTTTGTTTTGCTGTATGTATTGTGTGAAATTTTACGATATATAGTTTGTATTTGTTTTTCACATAGTTTGTTAATTTGAAATACTTCCTTGTAATCAACTCATAACGCAGCTTTTGTTACATCCAGTTTGTTTTACATCAATTTTTGTATTCAATTACAAAAAAAGAACGATGCCGAATGAAAGACATAAAGAATGGCAACTGTAATCAAGCAAAAAGTGTATATAGCAACTAAATGAGGGAAACTTTAAAAATACATGTTGTATTTAGAAAAAGGGAGTATTCTTACTTTTAAACGTTAATTTTTATATATCAAGAGCCTTTGACTATGCAGAAAATTATAGTTTTGTATGTCGTTGTTTTTTATTTCTATTGCAAATTTATACTTCCTTTTTAGACACCATTGACCTCATAATTGTTTTTCAATAAAATAAATAGAGAAATGTTTTAAAGATAACAAATATTTTTTATCTTTATTTAAAAGGTCACCGAATGAAGTCGACAGCATTCCAAAATGGGTTCCGTATAATGACAGTGAGGAAATATATCTCGAATTCAGCCAAGATATGGGTCCACATTCCCTCAAGAAACACCTTTATTCCGGTAAAACCAACTTTTGGTTGAGGGTGTTTCCTGATCTTATTAAAGCAAGCATTCGACAATCTGGAAATGGCGGAAAATCAGTCGGGTACATCTGTCTCAATGCACAAGGGGGACAACACGTATATATTGCTGTTAATCAATGCCATTAGCTTTGTATACATATATATCTAATGTGTTTGTAGAAAATTGTCCTCGTTCGATATGTTTGTAACAGTATATCACACAACTTAATCACATAGGTAAGTGAACAGACAATTGATTTTGACTAAATATCTAGATGACTTCATGCGCAGAGCATCTATCAAATCAGTCATATATGCATGACTGGTAGCATAGCATTTAACTCTACAAATTGACGCATGCAATTATAATATTGTGACTAAATTTGCAAGGACTGTTTTATAAATCTGCGAACTATGTCGGCCCCTTTCTTTCTCAATATCGTTTATATATTTTTGGCAATAATGATACCTTATTTTTTATATTTGGGTTAAACTAACCCAAAAGAAATTGATTTCAATTGTTTATTATAATAATAACCGCCAGGTGGCGTTTATGAGCACGAATGATGTGCACATAAGCATGTAAAGACACTCGAAAATTGCATTTTACCTTGGATGGAAAGCATCGAATTTCACCCTTGACATTGATACTAAAGTGATTGTTTTGCTCTCTTAACACACAAAACTGAGGCAATTGATAATTTTTGAAACGCCCTAAACGCTCTTAAATGTCAGCTAAATTGATCTATTTCATTACTTAATAAACATACCAAGTAAGGCAATGACTTTGTGGTATGATTTATCGATATACTGAAAAACAAAACAAATTATTCCTTAATGATAAAATATGATAAATGCTAATCACCAACCTGTTTCTAACGCCCCAAACACCTATACATATTAAAAGAGGCAAACGAGACATATTTTAACATACACAACACTAACAAATGAACTAATAATCCTGTCCCCTTAAACCATAGACACTTTTCAACTGGTTACAAACAATTTTAGTGACGTCATGATCTGATGTGTTCATTTATTTCTTAGCTGAAACAAATGACAACATGACATAAATGCATATAATCTTAAATAGCTATGATGAAAAATTGCAGACAACAAAGACCAATGGTAAAGAAACCAACAACTTGAAATGTTAGAGTTATATTGTGCGTTCATGCACCATGTTTGAATGAATGTTTGAACAGACATTTTGACTCAACGTGTTTCATAGCTTATATTTTCCGACAAAATTGTGAGTGTCCATTTCGGTCCTCAATGGTAACCCCATATCTTTACACAATAATTTAGCGTTGGTAGAACAAGCGAGTGAAACAACTCAATTCGGTTACAGATAAGACCATCTAAAGTAGTGTTAGGCCACAACAAATTGATAATTTGTTCGTCGGATTTGCCGCACCTAAAATTCGAAAAACGAAAAAAACTAAAACAAACTTTTTTTTTGCGCCCGCACTTACTATTTGGCCGCGCATATTATTTATATTTTTTTACTTCTGAATTTCCTCTATTTTCTGAAGTTTTTTTACTTAAAATTTGAACCTGCAACGTCGACTTCGCCTTTTTTGAAGGTATTGCCATGCTTTACATTCTCCGCGAGCAAACTTTCCTCGTGTCAGGACAAAATCAGGTCCGGGTAACCGCAAAACAGCCGATATTTGTTGACAGTCTTTTTTGTCGGGAATATTTTGCAGGACGCACCGTTGTTATCTACTTCCGGTATTAATTTGCAGGATACTTTCAGTTTTCGTAAATGTAAAATACACATTTTTAATTGAAAATCAGTGTCATAGTCAATGGATTATAGTCTTCAGTAAACAACAACAGTTTCACAGCGTCGAAGGCAATAATTATTTATGTGTGTTTTAAGTAATTCATTGTTTTGTACTCAAAATTTAGTGTTAAATAATAACTAAATCAGATTTTGAGTGCAAAACTTATATTAAAATACACGGACACTCGACTTACAACTAATGAACATGTTTTCGTGAGTTATTTTTTAAATTCTAAAATGCATTTCTCAGTTTTATACTCGTAATTGATAAAAATAGAAGGACTTGTAAATGTTTCAGAAACAGTCTGTATTTATGCACCATTCAATTGTAACCATCCCCCCCCCCCAGGACCGGGGGTATACCGGAGATAGCCGGTGAAATGGGCCGTGTTTTCACCTTCCAGGTGGCCCCGCAGTGCCGTTGGTTTTACCCGGGGTTGGCTGGACCGAAAGTCAAAGTCCCCGCTATTCCCCGGACCATGGGGGTCGTGGTTACAATTGACTAGTGCATTACACATACATGTACATGTACAGTATAAAAATAACATCAGTAACATTAGAAAATAAAACCTTTTATAAGTAAAATGACTGTTTTAATTTTCTCAATTCTTTGTTCTTATCCATTTGTTTTCTTTGATCGATTTGTTATAAAGTGGCCTGTTATTAAAGTGGCCTGTTTCTTACGGGCATTGAAGCTATGGAGGGTGTCATGATTTTTTTTTCAAGGCACGGACCTATAAACCATTGGTTCGTGGTAAAGGCGAGGTCTTGAAAGGGAAACATCTTTATTCCACCACCTGCTCTAATATAATGACCGGTGCCACATTTGCAGATTTGTTTAATACTGCTTCAATTGTGTTGTCCCGCAATTTAATCGGCAGTGTCTTAAGTAATAGTCAAGCACTGGATCTTATTGCCATTTGTTATATATTGAGACAGATTTTCATGTGATACAAGTCAATCAAAACCGTTTCATTTATATTTAAACTAAGAACCTATGTTTGCAATTAAAAAACATTTCTTGACATATTGCATGATAAATTTAGTAAGAAATAGACTTTTTAATTTTTATTTTATTTTTCGCCTTGCGCTCGCCTCTGAATTGCCTTAAATTTTAAAAAAAAAGTATTTTAATTTTTTTTTCGCTCGCTCGCTCGCTCCTACTTTTTTTGGGCAAAATCCGTAGAACAAATGATCAGTTTGTTGTGGCCTTAACGGTAAAACATATGGAGTGAGAACGATGCATGCTGAGCAACTCCTTGTTGAGCACGATGCAACTTTAAGTTTTATACAATGTACTCCCAAATATTTGAACGAACAAACCACGTCAATATTATAATAATATATAGAAGATATATATAGAAGTCATATGAAAATACTGCGGTCATTTTTGAAACTCATTACTTGTTTTTCATTTGCATTCAATGCCGGAGTTTGATAATAGAAACACAACTTCTATGGATACGTGTACGTGTGAGCTACTTTGTGAGCACTATGGCATCAATTTATGAGTATTTTTACAAGTTTAAAGCGTGTATTCAGTATGCAGACAACATCTCAAATTTGAAGTACATGCCACGTGTTATACAACGTTTAATCCAAAAATAGGCCAATCGACTCGTGCATGTAAATAAAAAAGTGCAAACGACCTTTGAAGCCAACTGTAATGTGTGCGTGAACGGGCTGCTACACGTACAAGTACACGCACGCTCGATGTTTCTTAGCCACTCTATCATACTCTTGAAAGTATGGGGTCTAATGGTTCGCCGTTCGCAATTGAATGCATAAAGTTCACATCCGTGACATGGAGGAAATTCAGTCTGTGAGAGATGGAATAGCCCCTTTAAGCTAATCCCAAAATCTTGATGAAACTAACTGTCTGATGTTAATATGTCGTGCCAAATTATTTTGCAACTCTATATCAAGACTTTCATGTTCGTGTTATCCAAATATAAACCGTTTAAATAAGTTAGAATTTTACCTGAAGATGAAATAAGCAAGATACTGTGTTTATTTTTAATACTGATGCTATTTATAATCCTATTTGAAAAAAAAATGAATAACTGAATGGAAAGAGATAAAAAATACTCTCATTAACTTTTGAAAACTGTTATTTGTTGTTAATTACAAAATGAAATGAATAACACTTTATTGTGTCATCGGAAAAATAATATTCCTTTTTAATCCCCATGCAATAGATCTAACTTCTTTAACTGTTAAAAACTTTCTTGTTTTCTAATACATGTTTTTTAAATGTGTATAGCTTACAACAAGAACGTCAAATCTGTCAAATTTTCACGTAAACCTCGTAAGCCATATCATCTTTTAACAATACTGTCAGGGTTCGTTTACAATATGACTAAACGGACAACGTAGACAAAATGCAATACTTTCGGGTAAACGATCTGGCAAACCTTGCATTTTGGAATAAAGTTGATAATATGAACACATATGCTAAGCAATTAAATTATTATTTTAGCATTTGTACATCTTAAAATGATTTAAACACAATACATCCTAAGAAGTATTGAAAAACTGCAAAACCTTTAGTTAAGAACGACTGTCAACAAACATATGTCATTTCTACTTTGAAAAGAGCAAATTATAACGTTTTTTTGTATCAATATCAAACGTTGACAATTCAAATGTCTTTCTCCTTTTGTCTACTAATAAGACACACTTACGGTTATCTTATATTGTTTTTACAGAACAGGATGTGCTTGATGTTTTAGAAAACCTAAATATTAACAAAGCTATTGGCCCGGACGGAATAAGCCCCAAAATGATGAAAGCAACATCAAAACGTTTAACTACCTCCTGTTTTTATTATTCAACAAGTCTTTGGTAGAAATAAAATATCCCGAGTATTGGAAAACTGCTAATGTAATGCCTCTTTTTAAAATGGGTATACCACTCGAACCTTCAAACTATAGACCGATCTCCTAAATAGCTATGTTTATATAGTCATGGAAATAATTATGTTTAGAAATATTTATAACTACTTCATGTTCATGACCTAATACGCAATATATTTTTGCCAGGTCGTTTAACTCACTAGGGCTAGTTAACATTAATAAACATATTCGTAAAGCAATTGATGACAAAGAATCAACATGTATTGTTTTAAGCGACATATTCAAGGCATTTGATAGAGTGTGTCAGAAAGGTCTCAATTGTTACACTAAAACAAAATGGTTTTAATATGAATTGATTGTATTGGCTAACAGATTTCTTAAAAGGCCGAAGTCAAAACGTTTTAGAAAAATCATCTTTTTTCGAATCAAAAGTGTTAGGAGTTGGTGTCCTTCAGTGATCCGTGTTAGGTACTCTACTTGTTTTTGCCTATGAAAATGAAATGGCATATTCTCTACTTAGCATAACTAGTTTTTTCGCAGACGACAATTGTTTAGCTGTTTCTTCACGTGACGTAAATATGATAGAAGAAAGATAAACCATAATCTATATTCTATCCTAGCACGGTCTAATCAATGGATGGTTAATTTTCATCCCGCTAAAACAGAGTCAATGTTTCTGACATATTGTCAAAGAAATTGTCCATCATTTTCTTCGATAACACCGTTGTTCAATTTGTTGATCACCACAAGCATCTTGGTTTAACACTCAGTTAAGATGGGTTTAGCACCTACAATTAACTAATATCAGTACAACAGAGTCAATAATTCCTGGTAATTTGGAAATGATAAAATTTAACAACACAGAAAAACACTTCACCATATATACTTGTCATATCTTCGTCCGCATCTAAGATACAATGTAAAGCTGCTCGAATAGTATCCGGTCTCACACGATCCGTATTGATAAACGATGCACTAAACAAATTTAGCTGGCTGTCCCTGACAAAATGAAGAACAATTCAAAAGCTGACATTATGTATGAAAACAATTAGTAACAACACGTATACTCAGAAACTTTCAAACGTTTCCCAAGAAGAACTAAATCTTATGCACAGTATTGATACCTCCGTATAATATGCAGTATCACTGCCCGCTTTTTAAACGAAAATTATATATTGTGTTCCAAAAGTCTCTTTTTATATCGAAGGTGAAAGATCCGCTTTAGTCCAGCATGCCCGAATGCGAAATAATTGAAGCAAGTTCAATTTGTTCTTAACAATAATCATATCGCAACGTCCCCTACTACAGTATTGATAAACAGAATATAATCATTTTTCAAAAAGAGTGCATACATAGATTGTTGCATCTAAAAGATTTGAGAAAATTGAAGTTCAGAAGGATGCGTGTCTGATCTTTCTCCCTGTTTCTCTCTCTCTTTCTTCCGTTACCTTATACCTTAAGTAAAACAACTCGTACTAATTCGTAGGCAAAGAAATACTATCATGAAATGTTTGTTTTTATTCATTCACATGCACATTGATATTATCATCACCTATAAAACTTAACGATAGTCTGATGCATTGCTGGGAGGGCCAATTTCTTATGTTGGTTTGACTTGTGGCCCAATCCAATTGTATAACAATATTGTTTGTCGAAATGATTTATATCACAAGTGTATATATTATGCAATCAAATACAATTTATCTTATCTTTTGTTTTAACGATCAGAAGAAAATATTAAACTACATAGTTGACAGGTTCATTAAAATTCCCGTTTGTGATTGAAGAGCTGTTTTGCGCCCGTAAATGTAAACCAACTGAATTAAAACTAATAGGACCTACTTTGACATAAGTGAGAATAAAAAATACACGCTGTATTAAATTACGTTTATAAGGATGTTAAGCGTCTGATGCATTTTGGTTACTTTTGGGCAGTTTGTAATAAACGATGGGGGATACCGTGCATTTGTACAAAGTGATTTGGGTGGGATAACTGGTGCACACAAGAATGTGAGCGTCAATGGAACGACAAAAACCGTGCATTTGTTTCTTGGGGTCCCTTATGCAAAGCCTCCCGTAGGCAATCTGCGGTTAAAAAAGCCGGAACCAATTTTAAATTTCACGACTGATTCTACCAAGTATAACGGAAACTACTTCTGGAACGCATGTGTCCAATTTTCTTCCGTGGTCAGAAAATCTGTTTCCACCAACAAATCAGAAGATTGTCTATACTTGACTATCTACAAACCTAAAAATGGAAGTAGTCTCGCGGTTATGATTTGGATTTACGGCGGTGGCTTCACTTCCGGTTCAGCCGACCAGTTCACCATGGAGATATTAGCTGCATTTGGTAAGGTAATGTCATCGTCGTTACATTCAATTATCGTGTTGGTATATTTGGCTTCTTCAGTACAATGGATAAAAATGCATTAGGGAATTATGGTTTGTGGGATCAAAGATTAGTGTGTCAATGGGTCAAGAAACACATCCATTCCTTCGGTGGAGATCCTAACAAAATAACAATCTTTGGTCAGTCCGCAGGTGTTGTCAGTTGTTCTTTACACGCCATGGCAGAGCTAAATCGCAATTTGTTTCAGAGAGTGATTACACAGAGCGGAAGTGCAATGTCCGTGTTAAACAATATGTCTGCTGATGCCCGACTTAGCGCCATTAAGGTTGCAGAAGACGTTGGATGCCAAATCAGTAAAGAAGATTATATCAACAAAGGCACACTAGCAGACATGGTACAGTGTATAAGAAATATGGACGTACAAAAAATAAAGGACGTTATGATATTAACAGGGAACAAAGACAACGTCGAGGGTTTACCAGTATTCCTGCCAGTTGTCGACGGCGACTTAATAAAAGTTGATCCGAGAGATGAGAAAAAGTTAGAAACAGAAAATAACAAAGGTTTATTATTTTTTGGATCTCTGGATCAGTGGGAAGGTATTTTGTTAATGCACACTCTACGAAATGACATTTATAGTGCATACAAATCAAAGCCACCTTCGGAAACCATGGAAAGTTGGCTTATTCAATCATTGGTGAAATATATATGCAAACGAAGGTTTCCAAAAGAAATTCAACAGTTGGTATTGAACAGGTATACGAATTGGGATGACCCGCACAGTCCAGAAACAGTTCAGGAACAAATGCTCCAATTCCTCAGCGATGTGGCATACAATATTCCTGCCGTTCGTGCTGCCCGTGAACACTTCAAACACGAGTAGAATACCGGATCTGGAATCTACCTTTATCACTATGTAGCTGAGCCACCCAATCATGTCATGGAAACTCCCTCGTGGATAGAGGGTGCTACTCATGCAGACGACCTATTGTTTTTGGTTGAAATGGACAATTTCGACAACTACGAAGACTGGAAGCGGCAACTGTCGGTCTCGATAATGACGTACTGGGCGAACTTTGCCAAAACCGGGTACGAATTGTAACGTTTATATTAAATATGGTACAACTAGACGTCCTTAATCAGAGAGTTTAATTGTCCAGACAAAGTCCGAGTAATGCGTTCGTATTCGATATGGTTGTAACACTAAGATTGGTAACTGATTTGACAAAAATACAATTTGCCCATATGTGTTCATATACATGCGATATTGTACGTTATAATGTTCAACAAAATCATTCCCCATAAACCGTATACACAATTTGTTACACTTTTAACATTTATTTTTTGTATTTGTATAAACAAGTATGTCAAACGAGAATATAAATGCAAAGTTTAACTCAATCTTCAAAACACACTTTCGAACATGTTCAGCAATGAGCCACGAATTTTTCCAATAGCATTTTAGAACCTGTCCCTTTAACATCTGGTAACACCTATGTTGATATCTTTGTTAATGGTGTATGTAACGTGTTTTTTACGATGTATAGTTTACCTTTTGTATTAACAGTTTGTTTAATTGAAATACTTCTTGTAATCAACTCAGAACGCAGTTTTTGTTACATCAAGTTTGTTTTACATCAATTTTGTATTCAAATACAAAATAAAACGATGCCGACTGAATGACATAAAGCGTTGCAACTGTAATCAAGCAAAGAAATCTATCCATATAGCAACTATATGAGTGAAACTATGAAAATATAAAAATACATGTTGAATTAAGAAGAAGGACGTATTCTTACGGTTTTAATGTTGATTTTTATATATTAAAAGCCTTTCTATGCAGAAAATGATAGTTTTGTACGTTTGTTTTTATTTCTTGGAAAATCGTACTTCCTTTTTAAACACTTTGACCCCATGGTTGTTTTTTCAATAATATAAATATGGAAATGTTAAACAAATAACAACTATTTTTATCTGTATTTAAAAGGTTACGCGATTAATATAAGCCTTTGAAGCTCAGTGATTGAGACGCTGGACTTCAATTATGGCGACACGGGTTCGAACCCGGTCTCCGACACAATTTTGTTTACATGTTAGTTCTTTATTTTTACAATTATGATATCAAAGCGTAACACATTCTGTTAGATAATAATTGCATATGCACCACAAAGTGTTCCCGAAAGAGTATAATAAACTGTAATTGTTTAAAAGCTGTAAAAAAACTCCATTCAAACACTAGTGTTGTTTTATTGAAAGTGTTTGTAAGAAGATATTTATTTCCTTTAAATCACAAATCTTCAGTCTGCAGTTATGCTTATTTATTAAAAATTATTTAAAACAAGTTTTTAAACATCGGGCACAAATGTTATTTGTCAGTATTGTAGAATTACCCTGTCATGTTTTTGTACTATATCTTCTTTAGCTGATAAATCTGGTCCATATTCCATTATATTTACAAATTCAATAGATATATGTTCAATTTGTATATTGGCACAAAAATCAAGTAATTGAATGTTCATTTTTGGGAGAGTCGTTTAAAATAATGTGAAAGCGCTGTATATTATGCTGGAACTAACATGAGTTAGCCTAGTACGTTCTGAACAATTTAGTGTATATGCACACAACAGTTCACCTTGCATTGGTATTTCAAAGGATATAGTATTAAACAGAATGAGCTAATGATATAATATTTTACAACATATTTTATATATTAATATCAATAACTAATGTTGAATGCACTAATTTATGTGCTAATTAGTAATTTAAATGTTAAAGATGTATTCAAAAATATTGTTGTTCAACGTTTATAAGTCAGTTTGAAGTCTCATACTTTAGATAATTAAATGCTCATACTTTTCGCATACATTGTTATATCCAATGATTAAATGACATTAACAATGTCATCTACATGGGATTCATATTCATTTTTAACTGCTGAGGGGGTCAAACTAATTTTCCAGGTTATTTGCAGAAGCTTAAAAATCTAAAATATAAACAATGCTGTTTTACATATTAAAAGAGTTAAGTACAGGTTGATTGTCAGATAATTGTAGAGTCTGTGATAATTAATTCTAAATAAATTCAATCTGTTGTATTTACCTTGTTATGTTTTAAGTAGGAATCAATATTTTTTACAATTACGTGCTTGTATGATATTCAATATTTGGTAAATTAGTATTGTGTCTGTATTTATGAGTTTTCTCGACCATTAAAATATATAATTTCTTTTGCATTGCCTATATCTTACTTGCACCTGTAGTTGATAACATACCCAGGGCCCGTCATAGGCAGTGTCTTATTTCATAATAGATTGATAAAAAAGCCCGGTTTATGGCTTGAGCGAAGACCTATCCAGCGCACGTAAATTTAAACCATCTGTGAATCAGTCAGACCTCACGTTGATATAAATTATAAGTATCACTTCACGATGCATCATTCTACGTACGTGAGGATGTTTGGAGTCAAATTGATTTTTGTCGTGTTAGGCCTTTTTGCATTTACCGATGCAGGATTCCGTGCATTTGTACAAAGTGATTTGGGTGGGATTACTGGTGCACACAAGAATGTTAGCGTCAATGAAATAACAAAAACAGTGCATTTGTTTCTGGGGGTGCCTTATGCAAAGCCTCCGGTTGGCGATCTACGTTTCAAGAAGCCGGAACCTTTTCTAAATTTCACGAGTGATTCTACAACGTTTAACGGAAATTACTTCCGGAGCGCTTGTGTCCAATTTTCTTCCGTGGTCAATAAGCATGTTTCCTACAACGAGTCAGAAAATTGTCTATACTTGAATATCTACAAACCTAAAAATGCAAGTAGTCTCCCGGTTATGATTTGGATTCACGGCGGCGACTTCACTTCCGGCTCAGCCGACCAGTTCAACATGGAGTACTTGGCAGCTTTTGGTAATGTCATCGTCGTTACATTCAATTATCGTGTTGGTATATTTGGCTTCTTCAGTACTATGGATGAAAATGCAATAGGGAATTATGGTTTGTGGGATCAAAGACTTGTGTTCCAATGGGTCAAGAAACACATCAATTCCTTCGGTGGAGATCCCAACAGAATAACAATCTTTGGTCAGTCCGCAGGTGCTGTCAGCTGTTCTTTACACGCCATGGCAGAGGTGAATCGCAATTTGTTTCAGAGAGTGATCACACAGAGCGGTAGTTCAATGTCCGTATTATACAATATGTCTGTTGATGCCCGACTTAACGCCATATATATCGCAGAAAACGTGGGATGCAAAATCAGCAAAAAAGATTACAAAAACAAAGGCAAACTTGCAGACATGGTAGAATGTGTAAGGAATGTGGACGTACAAAAATTAAAGGACATTATGAACTTAACAGGGAACAAAGACAAAGTCGAGGGATAACCAGTATTTTTGCCAGTTGTCGACGGGGATTTAATAAAGGTTGATCCGGGAGATGAGGAAAAGATACAAACTGAAAATAATGAAGGTCTTCAATTTTTTGGATCACTGGATTTTCTTAACGGAATCACGAAGTGGGATGGTGTTTCATTTATGCATATAATACAAAATGACGTTAATGATTTAAACAAATCTCAATCACTTTCGGAAACCCTTGAAAACTGGCTAAATCCATCATTGTTTGAATCTATTTTCAAACGAAAATATTTGAAAGAAATTCAACAGTTGGTTTGGAACAGGTATACGAATTGGGATGACCCGTTAAGTCCAGAAAGGGTTCGGGAACAAGTACTTCAATTTCTCGGCGATGTCGCATACAATGTTCCCGCAGTTCGTGCTGCCCGTGAACACTTAAAGCACGAGTATGATACCGGATCCGGAAACTACCTCTATCATTTTGTAGCTGAACCACCCGTGTCATGGAAACTCCCTCTTGGATAGAAGGTGCCACTCATGCAGACGACCTATTGTTTTTAGTAGAAATGGACAACTTTAACAACTACACAGACTGGCAGCGACAACTGTCGGTCTCCATAATGACATATTGGGCGAACTTTGCGAAAACCGGGTAAGAATTGTAACGTTTATTTCAAATATGGTACTAGTAGACGTCCTTAACCAGGGCGTTTAAATGCCAATGCAAAGTCCGATTCATGCGTTTGTATTCAGACTTCTTGGAGCACTAAAAATGATAACTGATTTGACAACAATACAATTTGCCCATATGTGTTCATATACATGCGATATTGTACGTTATAATGTTCAACATAATTATTCCCCATAAATCGTATACACAATTTGTGCACCTTTAACATTTATTCTATTTTATTTGATTACATGATCTTTAAAATAACGTTCTATCATGTTAGGCAATGAGCCACGATTTTTTCAAAATCATTTTAGGCACGCTCCTTTTAAAATCTGGTAATGCCTATGGTGATAAGATCTTTGTAAAAGCTGTATGTAACGTGTGAATGTCTACTGTGTATAATTTGCATTTTTTATGAAGATATTTTGTAAATGTGACAGTTTTGTTACGTCACAAAAACGATGAAGAATGAAGATATAAAGCATGGCAATAGTAATTAAGCAAAGAAGGGTCCGCCCGGTTAGCTCAATCGGTAGAGCGTTGGACTGTGAATCGGACAATCCGGGTTCGATTCCCGGGCGGACCAGGTCACTTCTGTTGTGCTTGGTTATGAAATCCTTTCTACGACCATTCGCACTGTACCACTGCCCCTGGCATGTACAGAAGTTGTCAGTTCCTTGCAGAGGTGAAGGCACTTAGTACTGATAAACCGCCTGATAGTCTGCCCAGGATAGATGTGCGGTGGTTGAACTGTCACTCTGGGACCCTTCAATGTGCTTACGCCGGGACCCGGAGTATAAACTACTAACACCACCCATTAAACAAAGAATGGTATTCATATGAAAACAAAATTAGTGAAACAATGAAAATATAAAAATACAAGTTGTTTTCAGAAGAAGGGCGTATTCTTACTTTCTTAATTTACGTTGAACCAATAACTAATGAGTTTATTCTGTTTTTTAAAGGTCACCGAATCAAGTAAACAGCATTTACAAATGGGTTCCGTATAATGACAGTCAGGAAACATATCTCGAATTCAGCAATGATATGGGTCCACATTCTCTCAAGAAACACCTCCATTCTGGTGAAACCAACTTCTGGCTAAAGGTTTTTCCTGATCTTGTCAAGGCATTCGGCACTATGGAAACTGCGGGAAATCAGTCGGGAACATCTGCCTCAATGCACAAGGGCAAAATGGATATAATGCTGTTAAGCATTGTCAGTCTGTTTTTATACATTACTTTCTAATGTGTTTGTTACAATTGAAAGATTTTCAAAAATATATATCCCACAACTTTGACAGAAAGGTAATATGATTCAAAACAAAATATGCAAATTTAGATGATTTTATGCGTTGTATACGAATGACAAACAGGATTAAACGTGATAAACTGTCATTGATATTTTCCTATGTGTATATATTACACTGTTTTTATACTTGTCTATTTAAATCCTGATATGAATTATCCCGTGTTCTTTTTTTTCTTTTCATTTTTCTATTGAAACTGTATTCATCGCTACGAATGTATATATTACAGCCTTGAAAACTGCAGTTTTCTCACTTTGTTCTTTGGTCAGGTAAACTATACATATCTTTTTGTCCTATTTATATTGTGCAGTATTTAAGTATACTTCTTATTCTTACTACTTACTACTACTACTACTACTACTACGACTACTACGACTACGACTACAACTACTACTACTACTACTACTACTACTACTACTACTACTACTACTACTACTACTACTACTACTACTACTACTACTACTACCACGACTACGACTACTACGACTACTACTACTACTACTACTACTACTACTACTACTACTACTACTACTACTACTTCGACTACTTCGACTACTACGACTACGACTACGACTACTACTACTACTACTACTACTACTACTACTACTACTACTACTACTTCCACTTTTACTTGTAATAATACGACTACTGTTATTACAACTAATTTAACAAATACTGCCAAAACATTTGTATAAATACGAACTGTTCTTTTCGCTTGACTTATAAAGTTTGTAGCGCCCGTAAATGCTAATCAACTGAATGTTAATTCAAGGTTGACTGAAACGTTTATAGAAATAATCAGTTGTTTAACACTGCATTATTATTATTTGATAATGCGTTTGCGAGTATGATTTACGTCGGATGATTTTAATTGTGATTGGGCAGTTTGATTTCAATGATGCAGGATTCGATGCATTTGTACAAAGAGATTTAGGTGGCATTCGTGGTGCGCACAAGAATGTGAGCGTCAATGGAACGATAAAAACCGTACATCTGTTTCTTGGAGTTCCTTATGCAAAGCCTCCGGTTGGCCGGCTGCGCTTTCAGAGGCCGGAACCATTTTTAAATTTCACGACTGATTCTACCAAGTACAACGGAAACTACTTCCGGAGCGCTTGCGTCCAATCCGTGGTCAGAAAACCGGTTTTCACAAACCAGTCAGAAGATTGTCTATACTTGAATATATACAAACCTGCAAAGGCAAGTAATCTCGCGATAATGATTTGGATTCACGGCGGCGGTTTTACTTCCGGTTCAGGTGACCAGCTCAACATGGAGTACTTGGCTGCATTCGGTAATGTCATTGTCATAACATTTAATTATCGTCTTGGTGTATTTGGCTTTTTTAGTACTATGGATGAAAATGCCATGGGAAATTATGGTTTGTGGGATCAAAGACTTGTGTTTCAATGGGTTAAGAAATACATCCATTCCTTCGGTGGAGATCCAAACAGAATAACAATCTTTGGTCAGTCCGAAGGTGCTGTCAGCTGTTCTTTACACGCCATGGCAGAAATGAATCGCAATTTATTTCAGAGAGTGATTACACAGAGCGGTAGTGCAATGTCCGTGTTAAACAATATATCTGTTGATGCCCGACTTAACGCCATACATGTTGCAGAAGAAGTCGGATGCCAAATCACAAACGAAGATTACAACAACAAAAGCAAACTTGCAGACATGGTACAATGTGTAAGGAATATGGACGTACAAACAATAAAGGACGTAATGATAACAACAAGAAACAAAGACCAAGTTGAGGGTTTACCTGTATTCTTGCCAGTTGTCGACGGCGACTTAATAAAGGTTGATCCGAGAGACCAGAAAAAGTTAGAAACTGAAAATAACGAAGGTCTTCAATTTTTTGGATCACTGGATTTTCTTAACGGAATCACGAGTTGGGAGGGTGTTTCATTTATGCATATAATACAAAATGACATTAATGATTTATTTAAACCTCAACCACGTTCGGAAACCATTGACAACTGGCTTAATCCATCATTGATTGAATCTATTTTCAAACGAAAGTTTCCAAAAGAAATTCAACAGGTGGTTTGGAACAGGTATACGAATTGGGATAACCCGTTAAGTCCAGAAACAGTTCGGAAACAACTACTCCAATTCCTCGGCGATGTCGCATACAATGTTCCCGCAGTTCGTGCTGCCCGTGAACACTTCAAACGTGAGTATGATACCGGATCCGGGAACTACCTTTATCACTTTGTAGCTGAGCCACCTGTTCATGTCATGGAAACTCCCCTCTGGATAGAGGGTGCTACTCATGCAGACGACCTATTGTTTCTGGTAGAAATGGACAACTTTGACAACTACTCAGACTGGCAGCGACAACTGTCGGTATCAATGATGACATATTGGGCTAACTTTGCGAAAACCGGGTACGTATTGTAATAGTTATATTAATATGGTTGAAGTAGACATTCTTTTTCAGAGCGTTTAAATTCCGATGCAAAGTCCGATTAATGCGTTTGTTTTGATTCTGTTTTTTTTTTTTAATTTTTATTTGTATAAACAAGTTTGTCAAACGAGACTTTTAATGCAAAGTTTAATTCAATCTTTAAAACACAACATGTTCGGCAATGAGCCACAATATTTTCAATATCATTTTAGACCCCCTCCCTTTAATACCTAGTAATGCCGTTGTTGATAACATCTATGTAATGCTGTATAAAACGTGTGAATTGTCTACGATGTATAGTTTGCATTATGTATATACATAGTTTGTTAATCAATCAAAGAAATGTATTCATATAAAAACGAAATGAAAGAAACTATGAAAAAATAATAATTCAAGTTGTTTTCAGAAGAAAAGACGTATTCTTACTTTTTAATTTTGATACATGCTTTTATTTCAAAAGCCTTTGATATGAAGATGATAGTTTTTGTATGTTTTTTTTTTAACTTCTATTCGAAATTTATATTTCCTTTTCAAACACTTTTGACCTTATTGTGGTTTTCCAATGATATCAAGATAAAAAAGTTAAACAAATAACTAATGAGTTTCTTCTGTATTTTAAAGGTCACCGAATCAAGTCGACAGCATTCCAAAATGGGTTCCGTATAATGACAGTCAGGAAATTTATCTCGAATTCAGCCAGGATATGGGTCCGCATTCCCTCAAGAAACACCTTTATTCCGGTGAAACCAACTTCTGGCTAAAGGTGTTCCCTGATCTTATCAAGGCATTCGACAATATGGAAATTGCGGAAAATCAGTCGTGTACATCTGCCGCAATGCGCAAGAGCAACATTGATATATTGCTGTTAATCAATGCCATTATCTTTGTATACATATATGTCTAATTTGATTGGAAAAATGTCCTCGTGAGCAATCTATTTTATGACTATATGTTAAGGTGAATTCATGTACAAATCATATATTAAAGCCGTCATGAATGGTAGCACAAGTCATTGTAATAGAATCATGGCCTTTTTACTGCTGCTTATTAGATTAAAGCGTATATTCAGTGTTCAAGAAACATTAAAGCTTATGGTTAACCGCAGCAATTGCATCAATCTTACTTTTTTATTTCATTTGCTTTAAGAAAACATTTGCAATAAATCAGTTGATAGAAATTTGTTTACTCTTTTCTTTGAACAACCCGCCAGTTTAATGGATGACTATGATTGAAGTGAGATTACTACTGCCACGTCTTGACTTCGCTAATTGTGTAAGCAAATAAAAATACTATTGTTGTTTTGGTTAATATCCTTCTCAAAAAATGTGTTCCTCAAAATAATTGTTCTTAGCAAAACAATTGTTAGGGTCGGAGGTTGATTTTAAGGTAAGTATATCTACCTGAATCCCATATATGTATTTACTTTAAAATATATTCAAATAATTGTCATAATTTAGAGTATCAAAGCCCTATCTCAACATTTTAAACTGTAATTATGAATTGTATTGAATTTACCAATGTTTTAACCTGGTGTCGAGAAATATCAACAGGTATTTTCATTGTTTTATCTTTCTATCCGAGATTCTTTGATTGCCAGACAACTCATAAGGCTCAAAAGACAGGATATAAACTGTTGAAATTGATAAAGCTGCACTATCACAGATTGATTGTTTTAACTTTTTTATTGTTTCTTTTATTGATTAAAAATCAAAATGAACATTCACTTGAAGAAAATTAAGCTCCTATTTCAACAGCAATATTTTGCTGTTGAGCAATGTCATTGTGTTTTTATACATACATATATATCTAATATGTTTGTAAAATATTGCTTCGTTTCATATGTTTTCAACAGAATATCACAACTTAAACGCATACGTAATCTGAACAGAAAATAAGTTTGATGACTTAATATCTAGATGACTACATGTACAGAGCATATATTAAATTAGTCATATGAGGATGACTAGTAGCATAAATCATTGACAGATTTCTTCTATTTAGTCCTTTCAAATTGATGCATGCATTTATTATACTGAAATCAACTTAGCATGCATTTGTTAATTAAAGGGTACATTACTTCGGCCCCTTTCTGTCTATACAGCGTTTATTTGTGTACTGCAGTAATGAATACATATTTCTTATATTATTATATGGTTGTTTTTATTACGGTGGCATTAACGGTGGCATGTAAGATAAAGTTTTGAATGCACACTAATTTCAGCTAAAATGATATATTTAGCCAATATTTAAACATACAAAGTTAGAAATCAGGATTAGATTTATCAATATTTTGAAAAATAAAACAACAAACTCCCTTATGATAACATATTATAAATGCTAATCAACAAGCCTTTTTTACCCCCACCCCCATATTTTAACATTAACAACACAAACAAATAAACAAATAATCCCATTCCCTCTAGACATGTAGACTTTTGGGTTACTAGACAGTTTAAGAGAGCTTCAATATCTATTAATAATTACCCGTCCCGTCCCGCCTTGTCTTGGAATTTATTTAATAGATTCAAGGATTATAAGGACAGATAAGCTCATGGGAAAGGCGGCCTTTATATAGCTTAAAACTCACCGTTTCATTATGATCTGCTGCCATGAAACTGATGTTTTAGCAGAAACAAATGACAACATGACACAGTTGCATGCACATTTAAATATTTAAGACGGCCTTATGATTTATAATTTCAGACAATACCGACCAATGGTAATTGATCTAATAACTTGTTTTGATAATCTCAATCTTTGATAACAGTTGGCACATAATCTTTGAGGTCTCGGAATATTTAAGGATTATTCTTTTTTGATGGCTTTCATGCAACCTGAACGCTCGTTTGGAATTGTGCAAATCCATGAATCGCACAAGCTGTAAACGCGCAGTTTACTGTACATGTGCGTTGCTGCATTGATAAATAAAGTATATCATAGAAAGATTTGAACGCGCGGTGCCTCACCAGCGTTCACAAAGAACGTTGTTTTTTTGCGAAACTACGCCTGCAAAGATAGTTCGATCGGTTCATGCAAAATAAACGCAACTTTAATCGTACAGAAAATAAAGTGTAAATGCACATTTTTCATGTACCGACCACGTTCAGTATGTCAATCGTGTGATGTCTTCCTAAATTTAGAAAACAATTCAAAATTTTAAGTATTCTAAAATGTCAAGATGACTTTCTTTAACAAAAAAAAGACTATACACTTTAAGGTGTCCAGAGTTATAAATTGATGAATATCATCTCTGTGGATAATAATCCAGTATATGCTGATTTATAACACTAAGAAAAATATTAGCATATGAAACAGAATCAACTAGCAATAGTTTTAAATATTATAGATTAGTATTCGACCAAGTTTACAATCAAAAGCATAACATTAACGTAATGGTTAATTACATCAATTGAACAATAATTGGTAGTTATAAATAAAACATTGGCAAACATTGGTTCACTGAGTTTTGTTTACTATTTTGTTTTAACGATTCGTAGAAGATATTAATAAAACAGGTTTATGCTTGACTGAAAACCTTTCGCGGGCCCTTAAATGTCAACAAAATAAATAAAAAGGAATCTGATCTCACGTTGATATAAGTTATAATTATCTCGGCATCATATTACGTATGTGAAGATGATAGGCGTCGAATTAATTTCTGTTGAGTTAAGCCAGTTTGTATTTACCGATGCAGGATACAGTGCGTTTGAACAAAGTGATTTAGGTGGGATTACTGGTGCACGCAGGAATGTTATCGCCAATGGAACGACAAAAACCGTGCATGTGTGTCTGGGGGTCTCTTATGCAAAGCCTCGGGTTTGCGATCTGCGCTTCAAAAAGTCGGAACCATTTTTCAATTTCTACCAAGTATAACGGAAACTAATTCCGGAGTGCATGTGTCCATTTTTTTCCGTGGTCAGTATACCTGTTTTCACCATCGAATCAGAAGATTGTCTATACTTGAATATCTACAAACCTAAAAATAGAAGTGGTCTCGCGGTTATGATTCACGGCGGTGGCTTAACTTCTGGTTCAGCCGACAAGTTCAACATAAAAATATTAGCTTCTGCATTTGGTAATGCCATCGTCGTTACATTCAATTATCGTGTTGGTATATTTGGCTTCTTAAGTAATATGGATGAACATGCTATGGGGAATAATGGTTTGTGGGATCGAAGATTAGTGTTTCAATGGGTCAAGAAATTCACCCATTCCTTCGGTGGAGATCTTACAGAATAACAATCTTTGGTCAGTCCGCAGGTGCTGTCGGCTGTTCTTTACATGCAGAGATTAATCGAAATTTGTTTCAGAGAGCGATCACAAATAGCGGTAGTTCAATATCCGTGTTAAACAATATGTCTGTTGTTGCCCGACGCAACGCCATAAATATCGCAGAAGACGTCAGAAGCGAAATCAGAAAAGAAGATTGTAACAACAAAGGCAAATTAGCAGACATTGTAAAATGTGTAAGAAACATGGACGTACAAAAATAGAGGACACAATGAAATCAACAGGGAATAAAGACAAAGACGAGGGTTTACTAGTATTCTGGCCAGTTGTCGATGGGGACTTAATAAAGGTTAATCCGAGAGATGAGAAAAAGTTCGGAACTGAAAATAACGAAGGTCTACAATTCTTTGGATCACTGGATTTTCCCTGTAACCTTCTACATATATAGTTTGTATTTCTTATTTACATAGTTTGTTAATGCGAAAGACTTCTTGTAAACAACCCAGAACGCAGTGTTTTTTTACATCCAGATTGTTTTACCTTCAGTTTGCATAAAAATACAAAAACGATGACGAATGAAATACATAAAGCAAGGCAATTGTAACCAAGCAATGAAATGTATTGCTATTGCAACTGAAAGAGTGAAACTATGAAAATATCAAAATACATGTTGTGTTCGAAGAAGGACGTATTCTTACTTTTTTAATGTTGAGTTTATATCAAAAGCCTTTGACTATGTAGACCCTGATATTTTTGTATGTTTTTTTTATTTATATTCTTCTTTTTAAATACATTTGACCTCAGTGTGGTTTTTCAATAAAATAAATATGAAAATGTTTAACAAATAGCTAATTATTTTTTTCTGTATTTAAAAGGTCATCGAATCAAGTCGAAGGCAATCCAAAATATATATATCTAATGTGTTTGGATAGAATAGTCCTCGTTCGATATGTTTGCAACAGTATATCACACCACTTAATCACATAGGTAATTTGAACGGAAATTTGTTTTTGACTAAATATCTAGATGATTAATTGTATTGCTCGAGTACATTAATCGGAACATACTTGTCCCTCAACTGCAAAATTTCCCATCAGCTTAACAGTATTCAAGACCAATTGGTTTATATGTGGTATTTTCCAAGATACTACTAGTCTGCATGGAAAGTACTTTATTAATCGCACGTTCAAGGACTGCCATTATTTTGTTCTCGGAGTACCTAAATATGGAACAGGTTTAATTCGTTATTTATTTTTTATTTATCATTTTAAAATTACTGCTTCACGTTTTGTTTTAGTAAATTGATAATTTATTTTATTTTACTTTTTTTTGTCTTCGGAGTACATATAACATATAACATGTTTAATTCGTTATTTATTTTTTGTATCTTTTTAAAATTATTGCTATATGTTTTGCTTTAGTAAAATAGATAGTTTATTTTATTTCCAGCTTGTTTTTTTGTCCTTTTTGTCAGTAAATTTGGCGATTTAAGTAAAACAATACAAACTGTACCAATATGCTTTGATTGTGGCAAGCATGAACGGTATTCCCCCGCGTGGCATGTATTGATATGAAAAACGTTAAATGAAAGCAGCATTTGAAATATTTACCGGAATATCGTGTTCTTTAGAACTTGTATCTAAGGCAAGCGTCTTTATTGATTAAAAACGTAAATAAACCGATCGCGATCGGAAAACGCTTTTATAACGGGTGTTCCATAATTAGGTACTCACCCAGTACCGAGCACCTATGCAACCAGTCATTTGAGCGTGATATATACATACATTATTAAAAGTGAAATCCTATCTAACTCTACAAATTGACGCATGCATTTATAATATTGTGATTAATTTTGCACGCACTGGTGTATGAAATCGCGCATTATTTTGCCACCTTTTTTTTACCTGTATTGCATAGAGCTATATAATCTTCTACTTTGGAGAAAAATTGATCTCCCTTGTTTCTGACGTAATTACTGCCTGGTGGCGTTATATGCCCGTTTCATGTAAATGCGTTCAGCTTTTGGGAACCGATACATTGTCATCGATTTAATTGATTGTTATTCTTTGCAAAATATGTTCATCATATGAATTATCAAAATTGTTTCTACTTGTCTTCGAAGAGCGATACAATATAAATTCGATATCGCACGTATATATAAATCATATAATTTGAGGCCCGACATCTAGTAGTATTAGAAAAATCCTGTCAATAGGAATGTCAAATGGGCGGAGATTTATGAGTTTTCCCCAAAAAGATGGGTTTTTCTCCCACCTCAGATAAGTAGATCCAATAATTTCACCATTAAAGAAATTATTATCTCGCCCACGGGCGAAGATAAAATGCCCGTATGGAACTTAATAGTCACCACATTGTAATAACCTCCCTTGTTGAAGACTGTCGTCTGTAGCATCATGTAAATCTTGTCTTATTTAGGACGTTTATTAATTATTTCTCGATTCAAATGTCAAAATAAAATAGTTTTCACGCACCTTTCAATAAATAATGATTCACTCTCCTTAGAACTATTTAAAGACCGATTGAACTATTAACATACTCAGAATCACTGCGCGCATATCCATGACAACCACGAATTATCGCATTTCTATACGCAAATATTGTCGCTAAGCACAAAAGAGTACTAGCAAAAAATACATGTTAATTTAATTTTGTTTAACTGAGTTGGGAGAAAAAGCATCTGCCATAGCCGCTCGTGAAAGATAGGTTCATCCCGATCCTCGCGCAGGGTGTTTTGCAGAAACTCGATAACCCTCCTTTCCGCAAAACACCCTACGCTCGGGTCGGAATGAACCTATCTTACACGCTCGGCCATTGAAGATACTTATAATTCATCAGCCAGTCGACCACGTCTGTATGCATGCTCAATAGTTCAAGCCCGGAAATCCGTATGTGGGTTTTTCCAATATTTACGTCACGTGACACCGGTACAAACAAAGTCAATCGATAGCGCCAAATTTAAACGCTGTTTTTAGCAAAACAATCGTAATTTAAGAGTAAATAAACACAACATGGTTACAAAACGCTGCAGTTGGGGAACTTGCAAAAGTGACAGTCGGTATAAAGACAAGCCACACATGAAAGACGTTTATTTTAAGCCATTTCCTAAACCAACAAAGAGCCACGACCGTTGTAAACAGTGGATCAAAAATTGTGGCAGGCCACATCAGGATCTATCGGTTGAGAAAATTGGAAAACATCATTTCGTATGCTCGAATGTTTGTTTGTAATGTCCTGATGTAAGACTAAATATTAGTTAAATGAAGAATTCGTATCGGAAGTGCAGTTTGCAGGCCTATATTATTGAGAGTGGTTGCTTGATATTACTTTTTATGAGTATTAACTCTATAAGACCAGCACACTGTCGTTAATTTTATTTGTCAATGTATTTTGGTAAAAACTTAAATACTTTGTAGCTGATACAACAATGAGTTTATTTATTTTCAGTACTTCCTTGAGGGAGCCATAGATCCAATACCTGCCACCTACCCCACCCACACCTCAACACCCATTGCCACTTAAAGTCGCAAACGACCTACAGATAGGAGAACACCTCAACAGCAGTCGAAAAAGTCTAAATTAACATATTCCAACCGTGATAATTTTAGCACTGATAACAGCAGACATGAAAATATCTTTCTATGCAATTTAAACCTACCTGTGTTTCAGGATATCATTCAGTGTGAAAATAGCCCAGATGTTAAAATAGAGAGTATTAGTAGCACAAAAGACCTTGGAACACAGACATCTGATAAAAGTTCGGTTGACTTTATTCACTATATTCTAAAAACAAATGCTACATGTTTTCAATATACTGGTTTCCCAACAGTAGCACTTCTTCACTGGCTTTTTGACTGGATATTGCCTTCAGCTCAAAATACTAAGCTTTGGGATGGTAAATACAAGAAAACTCCACGTTCCAACCAAACCCGAGGGAGAAAAAGAACATCACAATCATTATTTATAGAAATGTTACTCTGTTTAGTTAAAATTCGAATGGGATTTGGAAACAAACACTTGTCATACCTGTTTGGTGTATCTAATAGTCATGTCAGTAGAATTTTTATCTCTTGGACCAATTTGTTACACCAGTGTTTAAAGGCTTTAATTATATGACCTTCAAAAGAAATAGTCAAAGTAAACTTACCCCAATCATTTGCTAGATATCCAAGAACACGTGCAATTATTGATTGTACTGAGTATTTTGTACAAAAGCCATTGAGACCAGCTGCTCAAAAGGCAACATGGTCAAATTATAAGCATTCAAATACATTCAAACAATTAATTGGTATATCTCCATCTGGGGCTATTACATTTATATCTAACATTTACCCTGGTTCTATAAGTGATGCCAAAATTGTACAAGTTTCAGGATTTATGGACAATATTGAAGAAGGCGATGATATAATGGCTGATCGTGGTTTTAATATAAGGCACTTGTTACTTCCAAAGAAAGCTACACTAAATATACCGGCATTTACACATGGAAAATGCCTCAGCAGTAAAGCAATTAAACGTTCAAGATCTATTGCCTCTGTTAGAATTCATGTTGAAAGAGCTATCCGAAGAATGAAGACCTTTAAAATTTTGTCAGGCATAATTCCATTGAAGTTTCGATTTCTGTTGAGGCAAATTACAACAATTGTTGCAGTTGTTAGCAACTAACAGCCATGTCTTGCCTAAAGCATATGCCACATTCTCTTTTTTGCCAAATAGGTTTATGAGTATACATCCTTTTTATGTATAAAAATTAAGCATTTTTATGTACATGTGTTCTTATGTCAGGGAATAATGTATACTTTTGTATAAAACCAAAACCCAAAGTGGAAGTATGAAATCAATATCATGTATGTACAATACTTATATTTGGTAATAAATGTGTGATTACATTCTTGATCCTGAATTTTGAATTTCCACTCGAGCATTAAAACCTACATCTTGTAGGTAAAGTTGGGTACAAGTACACAAAAACAACTGGATTAATTACTCCCTCATTTAATAACTTGCTTTTTTATCATATCAGAAGATAGATGGACTATACAACAGATGCAAACATTGAACAATGTTTAATGGTATTTATACATCAATTATGGTACAAAATCTCATGCAGAGAGACTTGTATGTTTCAATATGTATATGTTATTCAATAACACATTAATACAAATATGAATTTTGTTCATTTAAAGATTGCTCCAATTGTATTTGAAATATAGAACAAAACAATATTTAGCAATAACTTTGCCAGTGTGTAACATTTGTCATAAAAAGCAGGTCAGCATATTGCAATATTGTGATTGTTTTCCTTGGACCATCCTATTGAATATTGTAGATATATTGCCTTTCATGGTTTTCATGTTTGAATATCAGGAAAGCAATATACTTGGTGTACAAATTATACCAAAATAATGGTATCACAAGGCATCAATATCAAATGAATGGAAAAATACAGGAATGCCATTTGTGCACCATATACCTTAAAGATATAAATTGATCTCACAAGAGCAACAATTCTTTTAACATATGTTCTAAATAACAGTTGTAATAAAACTGTTATGCTGTCTACATGAGATGAACACAGACAAGGCATTTTATGAAAATTGGATGCAGTAAATAGTCATTTTCTCATCCGATGCCAGTTATTATTTTTTGATTGACCTCTTGTTAATTGTTCAATTTGCTCACATTCATTCTCTGAATAAGTAAGATAATAATACATAAATATATTAGAACAGTTACAAGATAAATTTTCACATATATGTTCCTTCATAAATTGTTCAGCTCTTTCCATTGGTGTTTTGACGCTCAGAGGTGATGAAGTACAATTCTTTTTATATGAGCAGTCATACATGGCTCGTAATCCGCAGGCTGTTGGTTGAAGAGTTTTCACTTTTTCAAGGAAATCGTTAGGATCTGGCACTGGATACTCATCAGACAATGGCGAATACAGTGGCATTGCTGTCTGTGTGCTGCAAACAGGAAACAAAAACCTTAACTGTAGGCAAGTAAGAAAAGGCCAGAGTATGAAATGTTAAGGTTATTGTCTTAAGATGAGGCTTGTTGGCAGTTTATTTTCATCTTTAAAAATACATCTATTTATACATATACAAATATATATATAACTTATTGATTGGGTTTCAGACAGGGGTGAGGGATTTTAATCTAATATTTTATAGCCTTTAATATTTCATTAAAACATGTTACAAAAATCACAGTACATCAGTTTCCAGTTAATAGGTTTTTTTTGCACTTTTTGGTACATGTAGTATCATGCAGATAATTTTGGGTTAATATAAGTATTGGAAAAAATAATTTATGTGCACACATGTTTATCAAAAAACATACAATGCAGGAGAAATTATTTTTTCCAATTCTTATATTAACTCAAAATAGGTACTTAGCCTGTGCTCATCACTAATACAGACACAGCCTGGTTATTTTTAGAAAACATTTAGTTCACCTATTACCTCTGATTCAATTTCATATGGTGGGTGCTAAATATAGAACTTATCTTAAAGTAAATTAACTAAAGACAAATGAAATATACCTGGGCTCCACCATAATTGAAGTCTCAAGTTGTGAGGCAGGAATAGGTTTGCCTAGTTGATCGGCCTGAGAAGCACGCCGAACCCACATACATGGCCCTGAAGTACAGCTGGTCTTCTTGAAGTCTTGTACAAAGTCAAGGACTTCGAAGAGGGTTGCCACAACATGTCGACAGCATCCATCAATGCTATCAAAAAGCAATGGTATTAAGATGAGCAGCCACAAAACATCCATGCCTAAACAAACTTATAGATAAATATGTGGCATCAAATTATATCTTATAATTTGGAATGGGTTTATATAAGAGTATCAATAAGTAAGCTATGATAAAATATGATCTAAAATAACAAACTAAATATTAGATTATATCTATGGATGTTTTTTGTATAACTCAAGTTCATGGTACTGAACTGTTATACAGATCAGGGAATACAAGTTATCCAGGGCCGGTTATCTAAGTTGGTAGATAATTTTTTGTGCACAGGATGTCCTGGGTTCAATCTCCAGACGGGCTTCAAACTTTTCTGAGTATGTGAGAAATTGTGTCCAACAAGGGACCGTGGCCAGTACCCTGCATGTCAGTGAGACTGCACTGCAGTTTAACAAATATAGCCAGTGGATATATGGTCCAGCAAGTTAGAGGGAATCTATGTCTCAGTTCTATTAATTGATTATA
The DNA here is from genome assembly GCF_026914265.1 of Mya arenaria. NCBI lineage: Eukaryota > Metazoa > Mollusca > Bivalvia > Myida > Myidae > Mya > Mya arenaria. Next base: position 24,105,365 of record NC_069130.1, read on the forward strand.
TCAGTTATCCAGGGCTGATTAGCTCAGTTGGTAGAGCATGCAACTTCCAAGAACAGGTCCCTGGTTCGATTCCCAGGACAGGCCACATACTTTTCTGCATAGATCTGTGACAAGTATTAAACATGAAGTGTAGTTAAAGAAGAGTAAATTAGACCATTACCCTCCTTTGCAACTGCAATAAGCAGATTGAATGGATCCCTCGTCACTGTTCTTCATCATGATCCAACAGCTGTAGTAGCCTATCTTGGATACTGCATCTTTATCATTCGTCCGCGGTTTCACATTGGCTTTCACAGCAACAAAGGCTGCAACAAAGAATAAAACATACATTTTATGCATCATAATTCAAGATGCTGCTGAATTGTTTTTACTTGCAATGATAGCATAACAATTAATTAAGCGTCTGATAAAACAATTGAAAAATAACCTTTCCTGTTAAACTTCATGATATAAATTTATATGCACACATGAAATTTGTGTGCTATTTAAAACATTATTTGTTTCAAAATGGTGGTAAATGTACATGCATAATGACAATATTTTTATCATCATCATCATCATCATCATCATCATCATCATCATCATCATCATCATCATCATCATCATCATCATCATCAAATTATAGTATTTAAAACTACATACTGACAGAGTCTTACCAGTATTGGGATATGGCACCGTCTTAATACCTCGTGTATAGCCATCTCGGAACATAGAATATCCCTCAAGCTGGTGATATGCCCATAGGGAGGCGTGATCATAGTTATTGAAAGTTATTAAGTAATTGTAGATGTCAAAAATTGACAGAACTGGCACGATAGACAGATCGCTAGTCCCAGACAGCCGTTGTGGAGACACAAGGCACATGTCACTCAGCATCAGCTTCTGACAGACGACTTCAGGCCGATCTTCTAATAATCCGTCGGGATCAACCTCAATCCTCAGCTCTTCTGCCAAACTACAGACTTCTACTAACGCAGGTTTCCTAGAATCACTAAATGTGACACCCCTTTCTCTCAAATAACGCTGTAAGTCGGCAACAGATCTGCTACGAAACAGAACAGTACTCATTTCGATGAATGCAAATGGCGCTTGTATTTGTACCGGCATCACGTGACCAAATTATTGGAAAACCCCCAAGTGAGTCATTTCCGGGTCACGACTATTTCTGGCAAGCATGCCATCGGTTTCCCAACTGTTTCTCCGAGTTTTACTAAAAATAACATTGATATGTTACTGATTGTATTTTTTTCTACAGGAGGTAATAGAATAATATTCATGAGATTAATATGTCCTCAACTGAATGGTCTTATTACTGTGGCATAGAGGTGCCATGTATGCTTAATGCTTGATCTCGTGCTAATTTATCATTTTTTTGGTCGCTTTAGTTATTGGTAGGGAATTATACATCGTATTATTTCATTCTCTAAATACATCATGCAGAGAAATTTTGAAAATTTAACAGTAACTTTGTTTTATTTAAATTTCATAAAAACGGCAGCGGGTTCATACTAGAACAATAAGTTCAATTAGCTATTTAAGCCAACTTTTTTTGTGCATTTAACTGGAAGCCACACGTACTAGTACAAAAACAAGTAAAGCTTCCAAACCATGACCGAAACATCTACGTAATAGTTAACCACATCATTTGAAACGATCATACTGGTCGTTCAATTTTGATAAATAAAACATTGGCAAAAATGGCTTGATTGAGCTGTGTTTACTGTTTTGTTTTTACGATTCGTGGAAAAAACTCAATTCATTATTTAAAAGATTAATAAAAAATCCGGTTTATTAATTAATTAACATTTCTGGCGCCCGTTAGTTTCAAAACAGTGAATATTTATCAATCAGACATAATGATTGTATCAATTATAACAATCACTGCCGGTTGAATTATATAACGTATGTGGTCCATAGACCATAGCTTCTTCGAGTGATATCTCAACAGTGCGTATACGATGGTCATCAAACTTTACACGAAGGTTGGGCCTGACCAGTGGATGACCAATATTGATTTAAGGGGTCACATGGTCAAAGGTCAAGTTCACAGTGATCTTAGGGGATACTATGCGCACTCGCTTCTCACCTAGGCGACCCGGGTTCGATTCCCGGCTTGGGCGCATGTGAGTTTGGTATGTGGTCACCAAGCCGGACAAGTGGGTTTTCTCCGGGTTCTCCGGTTTCCCCCACAACACAAGACCACACTCTCGCGTAAAATCGTGCTAACGAGAGTGATTAATATAATGTTGCAATAACTTGTTTCACAATCGTTGTAAAATATATATGTTTAAACTAAACAACAAAAGCAAACAGAAAACATGGTACAATGTTTAAAAAAACGGACGTGCAAAAAATAAAAGACGTTATGATTACAATAAGGAACAAAGACCAAGTCAGGGGATTACCAGAATTCTTGCCAGTTGTGGACGGCGACTTAATAAAAGTTGATCCGAGAGTTCAGAAACAGTTAGAAACTAGAAATAACGATGGTCTTCATTTTTTTGGATCACTAGATTTTCTTAATGGAATCACGAAGTGGGAGGGTGTTTCATTTATGCATATTATACAAAATGACGTTAATGATTTATATAAATCTCAGCCACGTTCGGAAACTATCGAAAACTGGCTTAATCCTTCACTGATTAAATCCAGTTTCAAACGAATGTTTCAAAACGAAATTAAATACTCAAATTCCTCGGCGATGTCGCATACAATGTTCCCGCAGTTCGTGCTGCCCGTGAACACTTCAAACACGAGTATGATCCCGGATCCGGAAACTACCTTTATCACTTTGTAGCTGAGCCACCCGTTCATGTCATGGAAACTCCCTCATGGATAAAGGGTGCCACTCATGCAGACGACCTATTGTTTTTAGTAGAAATGGACAACTTCGACAACTACACAGACTGGCAGCGGCAACTATCTGTCTCCATGATGACCTACTGGGCGAACTTTGCTAAAACCTGGTACGTCTTGTAACGTTTATATTAAACATGGGACAAGTAGTCGTTCTTATTCAGAGCGTTTAGATGTCCATGCAAAGACCGATTCATGCGTTCGAATTCACTCTTGTTGTAACACTAACATTGTAACTGATCTGCCAAAGAATGCAATTTGCCCATATGTGTTCACATACATGCGATATTGTACGTTAGTATGTTCAACAGAATCATTCCTAAATTAACCGTATACACCATTTGTGACACCTTTAACATTTTTTTCTTTGTATAAACAAGTATGTCAAATGAGAATATTAATGCAAAGTTTAACTCAATCTTTAAAACACACGTTCGAACATGTTCGGCAATGAGCCACGAATCTTTCCAATGACAGTTTAGGCCCTCTCCCTTTAACACCTGGTAATACCTATGTTGATAACATTTTTGTTAATGCTGTTGATAACGTGTGTATAGTTTGCATTTTGTATGTACATAGTTGTCACTGTGACAGTTTTTGTTAAATCACTTAAACGATGAAAATTAAAGTCATAACGCATGGCAATTGTAATGAAGCAAAATATATGTATTCATATAAATAAAAAATAAGTGAAAATAAGAAAATAACTATGAGAATACGAGTTGTATTCAAAAGAAAGACGTATCTTTACTTTTTAATATTGATTTCTTACATCAAAAGCATTTGACTATGCAAAGGATGATAGTTTTATATGTCGGTTATTTATTTCTAGTCGAAATTTATATTTCCCTTTTAAGAGTTTTTTTCTGTATTTTTAAGGTCACCGAATCAAGTAGACAGCAATCCAATATGGGTTCCGTATAATGACACCGAGGAAATTTATATTGGAAATATATCTTGAATTCAGCCGGGATGTGGGTTGACATTCCCTCAAAAAACACATTTATTCCGGTGAAGCCAACTTCTGGTTAGACGTGTTCCCTGATCTTATTAGGGCATTCGACAATATGTAAACGACGGGAAATCAGACAGGCATCGCTGGATAATTGTGCATAGGCAACAGGAATATTTTATTGTTGAGCAATGTCATTGTGTTTTTGTACATACATATATATATCTAATGTGTTTGTAGAAAAATTGCTTCGTTTCATATGTTTGCATCATAATATCACACAGCTTAAATACATATGAAATCTAAACAGAAAAATGGTTAGATGGCTTAATATCTTGATGACAACATGTATAGAGCATATATTAAATCAATCATATGAGCATGACTAGTAGCATAAATCTTTCACAATTTCGTTCTATTTAGCCCCTCAAATTGATGCATGCATTATTATATTGAAATCAACTTAGCATGCACTTGCAAATAAAAGGATACATTATTTCGGCCCCTTTCTGTCTATATAGCGATTATATTTGTATTGCAATAATAAATACATATTTCTTCAATTGATTGATTTTAATTTCGGTGGCATAAAGGTGGCATGTAAGATAAATGTTTGATCTATTTTTTGTTTTCTTATTTGTTGGTCGCATTAGTTACTTGTATCCCGTTGGGGATTATACACCGTTTTATTTCATTCTCAAAATACAGAGAAATTTGGAAAATTCGATATTTACTATGTTTTTATTAAATGACATAAGAACTCAAGTGGGGTTATGCTATTCTAGGGCACTGAGTGCAATGGCTATCTATTTGTTCGGCGAAATAGTCTTGACTTTTTCTTTAATTCTCTTTCGGATTTGAATATTGAACCGGGTATTGAACCGAAACCTTTTCAAAAATGATAATCGATCATCTGCGTTGTTTGCTTATTGCCGTACGAGAACTCATGGGAACCTTTTACACAAAAACTGTCGAAGACGAAGACGTAATGCTTAAATCTAATCAAATAAGGAAACGTAGCTTCTCGTTTCGGGATTCATATGGTTATTTTAATAACTTTCAGAATGTTGTACGTTTTGCAAGCATTAGATTCGAATCGGCAAAGTACACGGCCAGACATTTGATAATTACACAACTGATATTCGAACAGTTTCCTTACGTTAAACATGTCTAAAGGCTTACATATACAACCTAGAGAACTGTTACAAAACGTGCGGTCGAGTGCATTACCGATGTCACTTTTGTTTGTTAATGCTCTCAATAAGTACTACACCAGGAATGAAAGACAATATACCGCATGAAAATCGATATCAAGTAGTGAAGTATGTAATTTTTTTAATTCGTTCATCGTTAAGAAACGACATATCAAAAACTGTGTTTTATTGTGTCAATTTGACCTTGGTGATTCCTTTTTACGGCGACGTGACTTTTTTCCTCCCTTAAGTAAGGTAATAACACATAAAAGCATCAATCAAACTTAATGCAAATTATCATGATTGAAACGCGCTAAACGCACTTTAATTTCAGCTAAATGATATATTTAACCAATTATTAAACATACAAATCATGATAAGACGTATCATGTTTTTGAAAAACAAAACAACAAACTAATTAGATAATAGATTCATAGATAATAAGGACAGATAAGCTCACTGGAAAGGGGGTCTTCATATTGCTTCGAACTCATCCTTTCTTATGATCTTGTGTTATGCAATTGATATTATAGCTGAAACAAAAGAAAACATGAAAAATTTGTATACTGCTTTCTATATTTAAGACGGCGTAATGATTTATAATTCTAAACAATACCGACCAATGGTCTTGGACTATTTAAGGATGCTGCTTATGATTTTTTTGTGTTTCATGCAGTATAAGCGCTCAACAGGGATTGTGCAAATCCATGAAGCGCGTAACATGTAAACAAGCAGTTTACTGTACATGAGCGTTGCTGTATTGATAAATAGAGTATATCATAGAAAGATCTCAACACGCGGTGCTTCACCAGCGTCAAATAAGAGCGATGCTTTCTTGCGAAACTCCGCCTATAAAGGTCACACAAATTTGACCCGTTCATGCGAAATGAACGCAACGTTCATCGTACAATAGTAATGTGTATATGGATTTTGTATTTATCGACCACGTTCAATGTGTAAATCATGTGATGAGTTCTTAAATGTACAAACAAATTCAAAACTTTAAGTATTCTAAAATGTTAAGATAGTTTTCTACGTTAAATGTTGTATTTGAATAGACTATATGCTTTAAGGTGTCTGGAATTATTAATTGATGAATATGAGCTCCGTGAAAATAATCCAATTTATACTGATTTATAACAATAAACTATATTACTAGCATATGTAACAGATTCAAAGTTTCAAAGTTTATTGTACACTCTGCACATATAATACATGTGATACGAGGTTTACAACAAATAAACATACACAAAATAAATCGGTCAAGCTGTGTAGGTACTAAGGAAAAGAAGAAGAACGCTATTTTCTATCTTCTGGAGTCAACTAAAACAAATATAATAAATATATTTATATTAATTTGTAACAATTTATAGTAAAAATTGAGGTAAGCGCTAGTTAGCCTGGTGTATTAATAAAATACTCCAGTTTAATCTTAAAAAACTTCGCTAAATATATCAATTTCTTTTCATCTGTTTCATTCATCAATTTTTTTTATACATAATTGAGTTACAGTTATCACCTTTAATATGAGGTAGCAGTCGTTTTCTTGCACCAAAAAAGTGAGTACATTTAAAACGATAATGAAATTCGTCACCGACATCGTTTGATTGACAAAGATGACATTTCCTATTATTACGTTCAATATTAAACCATCGCCCCTTTTCAATAGGGAGGTGATGATTACACATTCGAAATCTTATCAAATATTGCAAATAGGAACATTGTCAAAATAGCATTCACAACCAAACGCATCCTTAAACATTCTATAATATAAACATTTGGAGAATGAATTAACATCAGATGTCTTTGTATATATTGATCAGAAAGTATTTGATTGATTCTAGTTAATAGCAGTTGTTTTGTACCATTAAACTATTGATTATTCCATACATAACTAATTCCACATTCGTCAAAAATATGTTTAACATGATGCAGCCACTTGAAATGAAAATCATTGTCGTTTAAATGGGTATATACTACTTTATAAAGCTTTGTAGACAATTTGCCTTCTGTCGATGTAACTAAATTATGCCAGAATCAAACCATACGTTACTTAATTAAAATCGACAATGGATAGCGACCAAGATCACCATATAACATAACATGACTCCGAGAAAATGTTTTAGGAAGTCAGTGTGTACTTTTTCAATAAGGGACAGGTCACCATAGCCCCAGATCTCACAACCATATGTCAAAATTGGTACAATGGTGTGGTAAAATAATTGAAGTTGGCAGTAAATGGAGAGGTCTAAATTCCTATTTTTTTCTATATAAACTAAACATTGTTTTACGAGCTTGCTCTGGTACATGTTTATTAGCTAAAGCAAAATGTCTGTTTTTCGAGAACAGAACTTCTAGATATTTGAAATGATCAACGACTACTATTGTACAATCATTTATTTTAATATCTCTTTTCTTTTTATCGCCAAATACCATAACCTTTGTCTTATTAAAATTGATATTTAGGTTCCACTCACAACAAAAAGATAAAAATGTATTGAATACAGATTTAAGGTTATCCTCAGAGGTGGTAAACACCACTGTGTCATCGGCATATAATAAAACAAGCAGTCTAATAAACATATCTAAGTTCACATCGTTTACCACTAAACTTTTGTCATTTCTTGTTACCATATAGTGTTCTAAATCATTAAGATAAATCGAGAACAGTAAAGGAGATAAATTTTCTCCTTGGCGAAGTCCTCTGTTACATGCCAAAATGTTCGAATATTCATCGTCTAACGATAAACATGTCTTAATGGAACTATACATATTTTTTATGACATTCAAGCAGTTTCCGGATATATTGTATTTTACCAATTTTGACCATAAACCTATTCTCCACACAAAGTCAAAAGCTTTTTGGAAATCAACAAAAGCGCAGAATAATTTCTTCTTTTTGAATTTAAGGTAATTCGCCAACATATGCAGAACAAATATATTATCAATGGTAGAATAGTGTTTCCGGAAACCCGCTTGGTTAACAATCAGTAAATCATAATTTTCTACAAACTGAGTCAGTCTATTATTTAAAATACAAGTGAACAATTTACCCATGCAACTTAACAATGTAATTGGGCGATAATTTTCAGGTAATTGAATATCCCCTTTATTTTTATATATTGGTACTATACAACCTACAGTCCATGAGTCTGGAAGATAACCAGTTATCAACACAATAGTGAATAATTTATGATATAATTGCAGTACCATGTCTATACTGTTTTTAATATATTCATTTATGAGTAGGTCAAACCCGGACGCCTTGCCGTTCTTTAGACAACGTACAGCTTTAAGTATTTCATCTAAAGTAATTTCGTCATTAAGACATTTTGGTAAATCAATATTTGGAAAATCTGAAAATGGTTCATCATTCTGATTAATATTATCAGAATTGAGCTCTTTATAAAAATCGTAAAATACAGACATATCAACAACAGGGCTATTTTGTTTCTTATTTAGGCTGTTGACATAATTCCAATAGTTCTTAGGTTTTGTCGATCTCAAATTACGTAATTTTTGACGGATTTTTCTCTTGAAATTTACAAAATTCAACAAGAAATAGTTTTAAATATTATAGAGGACTCGTTTTAAGAAGCAATTCTGATCCAGTACCTAATAAAGTTTTTTCTGTGATATGACATTGGAATTCGACCAAGTTCACAATCAAAAGCTTAATAGCTAATATTTTCCGACAAAATTTCGAGTTTATATTTCGAAAGTCTCGTCTTTCATGGTTCCTCATATATTTGCATCATAAGCGTTGTTAAAACAAGCCAGTCAAAGGGTTAATTCAATTGTTTTAGAGATATAGATATCTAAATTATTGTAAACCGTATACAGAATATGGAGTGACATCCCTGCATGTTAAGTTTGATATAAGTTTTAAACAAATGCCCTCTCAAATATTTGGAACAAATAAACCACGTCGATATTTTAGTCAAAAATAATAGAAAGGCAGCAAAACAAAACTTGTACTTGTGAGCAATTTTGTGACAACATTGGCATCGAGGTATGCGTACTTTCTAGATGTACGAAGCGTATTTGCAGACACCAGGATATATTTTAAATTTCAAGTATAGTTCATACGTATGTGTAGGCTCATGTTACTTGAACTTTACACACAACACAAAGCACGAGGTATTTAACGTTTAATAGCAAAAACTGCCAAACGACACGTACAGGTAAATGAAAAACAATTGGCAAACGACCTTTGAAGCCAACTGTATTTTGTGCATTTTACTGGAAGCCACACGTACAAGTACAAGAACACGTGGCGTTTCCAAACTTTGACCGAAACATCTACGTAATAGTTAACCACATTAATTGAAAAAATTATACTGGTCGTTCAACTTTGATAAATGAAACAATGGCAAAAATGGCTTGATTGAGCTTTGTTTACTGTTATGTTTTTACGATTCGTAGAAAACACTCAATTAAATATTTAAAAGCTTATTAAAAAATGGTGAATTGCTTAATTAAATTTTCTGGCGCCCTTTCATATCAAAAGAGTGAATATTTATCAATCAGATATAACTATCACTGCCCGTTGAATTATATATGTGAGAATAATAGGCGTCGAATTAATAATGCACCCCCCCCTCCTTCGAAGAGGAGGAGTATATTGCTTTGCACATGTCGGTCGGTCGGTCGATCCGTCGATAGACCATTGCTTGTCCGAGTGTTATCTCAACAATGCCTACGTATGGTAGCAGCATTTGAAATACTTAACGGAATATCGTGTTCATACGGTTGTTCCATATTCATGTACTGTTCCGATTTAGGTAATGAGCACCTATGAAAACAGTCATATGAGCGTGACAGATATCATTCACCATTAAAAGTGTATTCCTATCTAACTCTACAAATTGACGAATGCATTTATTATATTGTGATAAATTTTGCACGCACTGGTGTATGAAATCGCGCATTATTTTGTCACCTTTTTATACCTGTTTTGCAATTATAGTTTTATATAATTTTCTACTTTGGAGTTAAACACATTTACAAAACAATTATCTCCCTTGTTTATAACGTAATTACTGCCAGGTGGCGTTATAAGCACGAACGATTCATGTAAATGCGTTTAGCTTTTGGGAACCGATACATTGTCATCGATTTAATTGATTGTTATTCTTTGCAAAAACTGTTTATGAATAAAGCTTGCTTTAATTTGAAAGTTCTTTATATGAATTATCAAAATCGTTTCACAGTGTCTAGCGCTATAGTAGTTATAAACTTGTAAAACTCTATATCGCACGTATATATGAATCATATAATTTGATACGTTTTCCAAACGAAGAGGGGTATATTGCTTTGAACATGTCGGTCGGTTGGTTGGTCGGTCGGTAGGACTTTAGTATGTTCAACATAATCATTCCAAATTGATCGTATACTCTGTTGTGACACCTTTAACATTTATTCTATTTTATATTATGAACAATGACCAGTGGTTATGGATCTGATAACTTTAAGGGTTTTGATAATCTTTGATTACAGTTCCCAAATAATCATAAGATCTTCGAAAATACAAGGATAATTTTCTTTTATCGTTCATGCGTTCAGTCGGTATAAACGCTTTGCCGCATGCATATCAAAGACGCGCGCTACCATCAAAGAAAACATGCAAACAAGCTTTTAACAGTACATGTGCGTTGCTAGCTTTATACATTAAGTAAACCATAAACAGATCTTTAAGCGCTGTGACCCACTGGCGTCCAATCAAATAGTTGCTTTTCTGCGAAGATCCGTGAGAGGTAACGAAATTTCATGTGATGAGTTCCTTAACCCGTTTAGTCTTTTAAAATGTTAAGATAGCTTTCTAGGTTAAATGTATGTTTTAAAATACAATATGCTTCAAGGTGTCCGGATATTCTAATGGATGATGACCAGCTCTAGCATAAACTGTTTTATAACTATAATATCAAGTAGCTTATAAAACAGATTCAACCAAATATAGCGAAACCCATATTTATTGAAAATTAATTTCATTATAGATTCCTAATTTTAGCCCCAAAAGTCCAATAACAGATTCATTGTTAGTATGCTATTTACGTTTTAAATATTATAGATGTCTCTTTTTAAGTAGCTAATTTCATCCAGTACTTAATAATTAAATTTGTCTGTGTACTGACTTAAGTATTCGATGACGCTTACCATAAAAAGCGTATCGATTAAAATAACGTCTCAATTTTCATATTTTCAAAGAACGAGTGTACAATTCGATTTTCCGGTCCTTCATGGTTGCACGATGATTTAAAGTTGGTAAAGTTGGCTAAGTTGCTGTATACGGTGAAACACGTTATAGAGCAAGAAGTACACGTCAGGAGTGATATAACCCCATGCAATAATTTTCATATATCACTAGTGTAATAACTATGCAAATTAGGTTACCGCATCACTGAAAAATGAATTCCTTCCCGCTGTCAAAAAATGTAAACAAACATTAGAAACGATGGTTCAAAAGAAATCATGTCGGTGTCAATAAACTCAGTTCCACGATGAAACGAATGGTGTAGAAGGCTGGGCTTAATCCAAACAAACACCTCCCTGATCACAGCGCCAGAAAATACCTTGTGACAACAATGTTCCTGCGAACAAGATCATGCAAACATCGGTACACAAGAACATTGCATCTATAAACAACGATAGCCACATAAATCCTAATCAACACGAGGGAATGTTCAGCATTCACGATTAAAAGCGATTGTGACGCTGACTTATGTTCTTTTTAAACTTCAACCGCCAAATGACATGTACACACTCGCGTGATTAATTATGCAGTTATGACATTGCTATTGTTATTGATTTGCTTGATTTAAATAGATTAAAATATGTATTTTGTTGTTTTTAAGTGAAACCTTTAAAAATCAGTTGATAAATAACACATGATTTCTGTTTTGTATTGTTAATAAAATGTTTTCATGTCGGGCTATTTTCATTCCTGCGGATGAAGCATTCTTATAATACACAATGCAAATTCTTCACACTATGACAAGAGAAGTGTATTGAAGAAACATTGACCTAGATTTGGACCGTAAATGAGTTATGTTATAAATAGAATCTCAAATTCGTGTTTATTGTGTATCAAATTTATTAAACTCGTCATTTAAAAACGATGAAAACTCGGCAGAGCCTCGTTTTTATCGTTTTAAAATGAACTCGTTAAATAAATTCGTTACAAAATTAACACTCATTTGAGATCCTCTATATACCAAACGACTCATAAATGTAAATCATTTTAAACATATGCCCACATATACGAGCATACCATGTCAATATTTAAGTCATACATGTAGAAGTCATATATGGTATGGCGGTCGTTTTTGAAACTCAAAAGGTTTTCTTTTCTTTTCATTTAATGCCATTGTTTGATGATAGAAAGGTTGGAAAACACAACTTATACGGGTAAGTGTACACGTGAGCTATTTTGTGAGCACTATGTCATCCAGATATGCGTACTCGTAACAAGTTTAAAGGGGCATCTCTCGATACAAACTACCTGTCAGTAATTGCTCAGTTGTTAAAAAAAGCCCAAAAAAGAGTGAATAACAGTAGCTAGCCGACGGCTTTTCTAATCATGCAGAGGAAAATCGTTGACTTGCATTTCCTTGACAGACCTGATAAATCAATGCATAAAATTACACAAAATCTTGCCCAAGCGTTACCTAGTGATTTATATATATAGAGTCAGATATGCCCTTTAAAGCTCGTACTCACTATTTAAGACACATCTCAAATTTCATATGTATGTATGACTAGGCTCGTATTACAGGAAGGGTGCAAACAACACAAAACCACGAGGTATATAACGTTTAATCCAAAAATAGGCCAAACGACTCGCACATATTGATGAAAAAAAGACAAACGGCCTTGGAATCAAACTGTATTTTGCGCATGTATTCGTTCAAGTGACATTTCAAAACCATGACTTCAAAAGATACGTAATAGATAACCGCATCAATGGTAACTATCATTTTGATCATTTGCATTGTATTAAAAAAAAACATTGGCGATAAATCGGTTGATTGAGGTTTGTTTACTCTTTCGTTTTTACCATTCAGAGAAAATTTTAAAGTAAATATTTCAAAGATTGATAAAACACCGGTGTATTGCTTGACTGAAGAGCTGTCTAGCGCCCATAAATATAGACCAATTTAATGTAAAGAAATCAGACCTTACTTGAAATATAAATAATAATTAGCACTGCACGGTGCATCATATTACGTATGTGAGGATGATAGGCGTCAAATTGATTTTAGTTTTAGATTTAGGCCAGTTTGTATTTACCGATACAGGGTTCAATGCATTTGTACAAAGTGATTTTGGTGGGATTACTGGTGCACATAAGAATGAAAGCTTCAATGGAACGACAAAAACAGTGCATTTGTTTCTTGGAGTCCCTTATGCAAAGCCTCCGGTTGGCAATCTGCGCATCAAGAAGCCGGAACAATTTTTAATTTTCACGACTAATTGTACCAAGTATAACGGAAACTACTTCCGAAGTGCATGTGTCCAATTTTCATCCGTGATCAGTAAACCTGTTTTCTCCAACGAGTCAGAAGATTGTCTATACTTGAATATCTACAAACCTAAAAATGGAAGTAGCCTCGCGGTTATGATTTGGATTCACGGCGGAGGCTTTATTTCCGATTCAGCCGACCAGTTTAACATGGAGATATTAGCTGCATTTGGTAATGTCATCGTCGTTACATTCAATTATCGTGTTGGTATATTTGGCTTCTTCAGTACTATGGATGAAAATGTCATGGGGAATTATGGTTTGTGGGATCAAAGATTAGTGTTTTAATGGGTCAAGAAACACATCAATGCCTTCGGTGGAGATCCCAACAGAATAACAATCTTTGGTCAGTCCGCAGGTGCTGTCAGTTGTTCTTTACACGCCATGGCAGAGATGAATCGCGGTTTGTTTCAGAGAGTGATTACACAGAGCGGCAGTGCAATGTCCGTGTTAAACAATATGTTGATGCCCGACTTAGCGCCATAAAGGTTGGATGCCAAATTAGTAAAGAAGATTATATCAACAAAGGCACACTAGCAGACATGGTACAGTGTATAAGAAATATGGCCGTACAAAAAATAAAGGACGTTATGATGTTAACATGGAACAAAGACAACGTCGAGGGTTTACCAGTATTCCTGCCAGTTGTCGACGGCGACTTAATTAAGGTTGATCCGAGAGATGAGAAAAAGTTAGAAACAGAAAATAACGAAGGTATACAATTTTTGGGATCTCTGGATTTTCTGAACGGTATCACACAATGGGAAGGTATTTTGTTGATGCACAATCTACGAAATGACATTTATGGTGCATACAAATCAAAGCCATAGAAAGTTGGCTTACTCAATCGTTGGTGAAATATATATGCAAACAAAGGTTTCCAAAAGAAATTGAATAGTTGGTATTGAACAGGTATACGAATTGGGATGACCCACACAGTCCAAAAACAGTTCGGGAACAAATGCTTCAATTTCTGAGCGATGTGGGATACAATGTTCCTGCCGTGCGTGCTGCCCTTGAACACTTCAAACACGAGTATGATACCGGATCTGGAAACCACCTCTATCACTTTGTAGCTGAGCCTCCCAATCATGTCATGGAAACTCCTTCGTGGATAGAGGGTGCTACTCATGCAGACGACCTATTGTTTTTAGTTGAAATGGACAATTTCAACAACTACGAAGACTGGCAGCGGCAACTGTTGGTCTCGATGATGACGTACTGGGCAAACTTTGCCAACACCGGGTACGACTTGTAATGTTTATATTAAATATTGTACAAGTAGACGTCCTTAATCAGAGCCTTTAAATGTCCAGACAATGTCCGATTTATGAGTTTGTATTGGCTATGGTTGTAACACTTAGATTGGTAGCTGATGTGACAAAAATGCAATTTGCCCATATGTGTTCATAAAAAGACGTTATAATGTTCAACAAAATCATTCCTAATTAACCGTATACACAATTTGTGACACTTTTAACATATATAATTTTTATTTGTATAAACAAGTATGTCAAACGAGAATATCAATGCAAAGTTTAACTCAATCTTTAAAAAACACGTTCGAACATGTTCAGCAATGAGCCACGAATTTTTCCAATAGCATTTAAGAACCTGTCCCTTTTACACCGGGTAATACCTATGTTGATTAAATCTTTGTAAATGCTGTATGTAACGTGTTTTTTTACGATGTATAGTTTGCCTTTGGTATTTACATAGTTTGTTTGTTTGAAATACTACTTGTATTTGTTACATCCAGTTTGTTTTACATCAATTTTGTATTCAAATACAAAATAAAACGATGCCGAATGAATGACATATAGCATTGCAACTGTAATCAAGCAAATAAATGTATTCATATAGCAACTAAATGAGTGAAACTATGAAAATATAAAACTACATGTTGAATTTAGAAGAAGGATGTATTCTTACTTTTTAAATGTTGATTTGTATATATTAAAAGCCTTTCACTATACAGAAAATGATAGTTTTGTACGGTTTTTATTTCTTTCACATGTATACTTCCTTTCTAAACACTTTGAATACATTGTTGTTTTTTTCAATCATTTAATAGGTCACCGAGTCAAGTCGACAGCATTCCAAAACGGGTTCCGTATAATGACAGTGAGGAAATATATCTCGAATTCAGCCAGGAAATCGGTCGGAGACATCTGTCTCAATGCACTTGGGAAACATGGATGTATTGCTGTAAATCAATGCCATTATCTTTGTATACATATATATCTAATGTGTTTGCATAAAATTGTCCTCGTTCGATATGTTTGCACCATTATACCACACAACTTTATCACATAAATAATCTGAACAGAAAACTGTTTTTGACCAAATAACTAGATGACTTCATGTACTGGTTGAATACCTAAATCGGAACACTTTCGGCACTATAGTTTTGAATATTTATATTTAGACTTGTCCCTTATCTACAAAAAAATCCATCAGCATACCAGGATTCAAGATTAATAGGTTTATAAAAATGGTATTTTCAAGAAACTACCAATCTGCATGAGTATCGTGTTATTTGGAACTTGTATCTAAGGCAGGCGTCTTTATTGATTAAAAATGTAAATAAACCGATCGTGATCGAAAAACGCTTTTATAACGGGTGTTCCATATTAAGGTATTGTCCCGATTTAGGTACTCACCCAGAACAGAGCACCTATGAAACCAGTCATTTGAACATGGCAGATATGATACAACATTAAAAGTGAATTCCTATCTAATTCTACAAAATGACGCTTGAATTTATTATATTGTGATTAATTTTGCACGCACTGGTGTATGAAATCGCGCATTATTTTGCCACCTTTTTTATACATGTATTGCATATGTCTATATAATCTTCTACTTTGGAGTTAAACAAATTAGATTCGATTCTCCGGTCCTTCATGGTTGCCCTTTATTATTGCACGATGGTTTGAAGTTGGTAGAAAAAGCGAGTCAGACCATTCAATTCTGTTACGGTTAAGGGTATCTAAGTTGTTGTAAACGGTAAAACACACTATAGAGTGAGAAGTACAAGTCATATGTATGAGAAGGCTCGTGTCACATGCACTTTACAAACGACACAAACCACGAGGTTTACTGCGTTTAATCATATATAAATAGTGCATGGCTTCCAGTGTGACAGTTCATATTGTCAACATGAGGGAAATACTGTTTCACGAGGCGAAGCAGAGGGTAACAGTATTTACCCGAATGTTGACAATATGTACTGTCACACTGGAAGCCATGCAATATTTATTTTATTATACCGAACACAGTTACATGTATTTACATATATAAGAATTTTACCTTTACACAACTTTCAAATTTAATCAATTTATTCTGTAATCATTGTTTGTTTACATTGTTAACTGTCATTTTGTTGGAAATGACATTTAGAAATTATGCAAATACCGGTTGTAACCAGATTAACAACACATTTTAATAAGCGCTTACCACCTCAGCCTTGCAAAACCAAAACATGCCTATTTTTAGACCTTTTTGTACTTTTGGAATCTTTATAGAATCAACTAATGTATTTCCATCGGCCTCCGTATGAGAAGCAAAAGGTTAAGAATTCATTTTCCACTGCCTCTGATGTCCTGAATTTTTTTCTTTATTTTTTTTTCATATCGTAGTCGATAACTTGAACAGTTTTATATGCAATTTTATTTATTGTGCGGGCATCAACTCTTATTATTAATGCGGCCATTAAAAATTCTAAAGCGCATGCGCATCTTTTCTGCGCATGTGATATTACTCTGCCAGTCAACATTACCGGGCAACATTAAAAAATATTGACCGCTCGGGAATAGGGATTTTAACATAGAGAATATAAGTGAGGTATAATTACAAAATATGCCAAACGATTCATAAATGTAAATGAAAAACACTTGGCCTTTGAAGCTAATTGTATTTTGTGCATTTTACTGGAAGCCACAAGTACAAAAACACGTGACGTTTCAAACCATGACCGAAACATCTACGTAATAGTTAACCACATCAATTGAAACAATCATACTTGTCGTTTAACTTTGATAAATAAAACATTGGCAAAAATGGCTTGATTGAGCTTTGTTTACTGCTTTGTTTTTACGATTCGTAGAAAAAACTCAATTAAATATTAAAAGATTAATAAAAAAACCAGTTGAATTGCTTAATTAAATTTTTCTGGCGCCCGTTAATATGAAAAGAGCGAATATTTATCAAGTGGACATAAAGATAATACAAATTATAACTGTCACAGCCCGGTGAATCATATTACCTATATGATGTTAATAGGCGTCAAATTATTAATGCCCCCCTTCGAAGAAGAGGGGAAATTGCTTTGCACATGTCGGTTAAATTTTCTGGCGCCCGTTAATATGAAAAGAGTGAATACAGTCAATCCTGTTTTAAGTGGCCACCTTTGGAAAAAGGTAAAAGTTGCTGCTTAATACAGGTGGTTACTTAGTCCAGGTTGGACTTTCCTGACACTTTGGCTTTGTTCAAACAGAGGTCGATCATGTATTTTAAGCACCACCTCACACCACATTCTGTATCATCAGTACCATTAAAGAAAGTTGAAAACTAAATATAAATGTAGAAAAACAAATTGCAAATTTACAAAAATAATGCAATAGATAATATAAAAAATGATACATAGCATAAAAAATACCTAAAATGAGTAAAAAAAGTATTCCGTCATTTTCGTTTTCGTCTCTAATTTAGCCGACATAATCATGCCAAGCATGTCACTCTGTGAGTCAAAAACCATGAATACACAAGTTAAATGAGTTCCTCGTTGCCTATGATTTTTCTCTGTCTTTTAGTGTTTGGATTTGAATTGTAAGCATAAGCAAGAAATTGATTTGAGTCCGTCCACCGTTCTTCTTGCAGTACGACCGTTTTCTAATAATTTAATACACGCGACAGGTTCGTTTAACGTCAAAACTTTCCGATTTGTTGTATTGTCAGTCATAATTAAAATTACAATTATTTGAGTTAAGCAGTTATATCGTATTTTTTTCATTAAAAAAGATTACTGGGTATGTCTACCAGGTAGAATTCATTCCTTATGCGTGATTGGCTAGTCGGTGTTATCACGTGATATTACCGAGGTAGGTGTATAGCTTAATTATGTAACGCTATTAATATAAGCCTTTGAAGCTCAGTGAGTGAGACGCTGGACTTCAATTTTGGCGACGCGGGTTCGAACCTGGTCTCCGACACAATTTTGTTTACATGTTAGTACTTTATTTTTACAATTATGATATCAAAGCGTAACACATTCTATTAGATAATAATTGCATATGCACCACAAAGTGTTCTCAAAAGAGTATAATAAACTGTAATAAATATCTTTTTAATTTTAATTTAAAAGTAAATTGTTTAAATGCTATAAAAAAAACTCCATTTAAACACTAGTGTTGTTTTATTGCAAGTGTTTGTAAGAAGATATTTATTTCCTTTAAATCACAAATCTTCAGTCTGCAGTTATGCTTATTTATTATAAATTATTTAAAAGAAGTTTTTAAACATCGGGCACAAATGTTATTTGTCAGTATTGTAGAATTACCATGTCATGTTTTTGTACTATATCTTCTTTAGCTGATAAATCTGGTCCATATTCCATTATATTTACAAATTCAATAGATATATGTTCAATTTGTATATTGGCACAAAAATCAAGTAATTGAATGTTCATTTTTGAGAGAGTCGTTTAAAATAATGTGAAAGCGCTATATATTATGCTGGAACTAACATGAGTTAGCCTAGTACGTTCTGAACAATTTAGTGTATATGCACACACCAGTTCACCTTGCATTGGTATTTCAAAGGATATAGTATTAAACAGAATGAGCTAATGTTATAATATTTTACAACATATTTTATATATTAATATCAATAACTAATGTTTAACGCACTAATTTATGTGCTAATTAGTAATTTAAATGTTATAGATGTATTCAAAAATATTGTTGTTCAACGTTTATAAGTCACTTTGAAGTCTCATACTTTAGATAATTAAATGCTCATACTTTTCGCATACATTGTTATATCCAATGATTGAATGACGTTAACAATGTCATCTACATGGGATTTATATTCATTTTTAACTGAGGGGGTCAAACTAATTTTCCAGGTTATTTGCAGAAACTTGAAAATCTAAAATATAAACAATGCTGTTTTACATATTAAAAGAGTCAAGTACAGGATGATTGTCAGATAATTGTAGAGTCTGTGATAATTAATTCTAAGTAAATTCAATCTGTTGTATTTACCTTGTTATGTTTTAAGTAGGAATCATTATTTTTTTACAATTACGTGCTTGTATGATATTCAATATTTGGTAAAATAATATTGTGTCTGTATTTATGAGTTTTCTCAACCATTAAAATATATAACTTATTTTGCATTGCCTATATCTTACTTGCACCTGTAGTTGATAACATACACAGATCCCGTCAAAGGCAGTGTCTTATTTCATAATAGATTGATAAAAAAGCCCGGTTTATCGCTTGAGCGAAGACCTATCCAGCGCACGTAAATTTAAACCATCTGTGAATCAGTCAGACCTCACGTTGATTTAAATTATAAGTATCACTTCACGATGCATCATTCTACGTACGTGAGGATGTTTGGAGTCAAATGGATTTTTGTCGTGTTAGGCCTTTTTGCATTTACCGATGCGGGATACCATGCATTTGTACAAAGTGATTTGGGTGGGATTACTGGTGCACACAAGAATGTTAGCGTTAATGGAACAACAAAAACAGTGCATTTGTTTCTGGGGCTGCCTTATGCAAAGCCTCCGGTTGGCGATCTACGTTTCAAGAAGCCGGAACCTTTTCTAAATTTCACGAGTGATTCTACAACGTTTAACGGAAATTACTTCCGGAGCGCTTGTGACCAATTTTCCTCCGTGGTCAATAAACATGTTTCCTACAACGAGTCAGAAAATTGTCTATACTTGAATATCTACAAACCTAAAAATACAAGTAGTCTCCCGGTTTTGATTTGGATTCACGGCGGCGACTGTTAATCTTAATCCAAATATTAAACACCAACACCACTGGATAGTTTACACTTTATTAAGACTTCACAATAAGTAGTCACGCAGATATATTTCACACTGATGTAGCTTAGCAAGTTCATGACGTCACAATGGCGTCATCTAATGTTGTTTCTAAAGGAAGAGTATTCTAACTTAAAACAGAGTTGTAGAACATGAAATTAACATTCATTATATCTTCTTTTCTTTTCTTCTTTCTGATTTGTATCTATTTAATTATCAGAAATAAATATTTTAGAATTAATTCAAATTCAAATTAATATGATAAAATGAATATTAACACAGTCTATGTAAATTCTTCTGAAAATCGCCCTCCATGGAACACTTCTAACAGATTGAAATCGGAAGCTCCTCGTTTGGTCATGCAGTCTGCAAGGTGGTATTTACCCGGACACCAACTTATCTCCATTACTTCATTCCTGGACAGAGATTCACTGATGGCCGCTATGTCGACACGCAGGCGCTTGTCATCAACTAACTTGGTGGAATCAATGACACTCTTGTTGTCAACATGAGCAATTATTGGTATAGTGTTTCTTTGAAGCTTCATAATGTCCTCTAGCATCTGTCTATAGTAATAGCCACATTCAAGACCTTCTTGCAGACTGAGTGCCTCAGCAGCAATTGTTGACCGAACAACCCTTTTAATCTTGTTTGTACGCCAATCAAGTGGGCAACATGTTCGCTGGTTGTCAGCTAACCACACAACAAAGGCTGCAGTACTTCCAGTCCCGTTGTTGATGTTACACAGAGAAGTATCTGTGAATACCACGATTCTCCAGTCACCGACATTTCTGCTAAGTCTTGGGAATGAAATAATCGATCTTACATCTTTCAATCTGTTGACTGTTTTTACAGCCCTTGACAAATCACCTACAGTTGCTTGTTTTAACTTGGTAATCAAATCTATGAGTTCAAATGCCATGTCCGGTCTAGTTCCCTGTACAGCCCAGTTGATCTGACCAATAATTTGTCTGTAACTAGTTTGTTCTTCAGCTGTAAGAAAATCTTCTTTCTGCTGCACCCGCTTTATATTTAAAGTTTGGCTCTTTTTATTTCCTACATACCTTGATTGGTCAAGAAAAATTTCCCTGGACTGTTGCATGACTTTGAATCCAATATGATTAAGACTTCCTTCCTCTACTTTTCCCACTATAAATCTTTTTCGCAGACTTGTCATAATTCTTTCAAGGCATTCATCTCCAGCATGCAAAAAAATCGTCAACGTGGCAACATATGATTCCGCTCAACTTTCCATTTGTATGCAGAAGGAACATTGCAGGATCCATTTTAGAAATTTTGCATCCGAGTTTCAGTACTTCTTCCTTTACACTCAAATAAAACTGTCTTGCACCATCCTTAAGTCCATACAATCCATGACGTAACTTCCAGATAATTCCATCAGCATTTTCGCAGTCCCTTTGGCGGCTTTATGTAAACATCTCTCTTTATCTCATTGACCTTGTAAAAATGCTGATTTAATGTCGGTGGTCTTAACAATCCAGTTATTAATGGACGCAAGAGCAAGAAATGTTCTCATGGCTCCATTCCATTGAAAATTCTTCTTCGAAGCCCCTAACAACAAGGCGAGCTTTTGTCTGTTAATTCTTTGTAGTTATGACCCACCTAGTTGATAAAGTACTTTGGCCACAATCTTTTACCTCCTCATATGTGCTGAATTGTCTCAATTTCTGTAACTCTGCAATTTTTGCCTCTGAGACATTATCATTAACATTACTGTTTTTCAACACTAGATGCACATCATCAGTCAGATGTCCCCATTCAACTTGATCCAAATTGATACTCTTTTTCTCTTTACTATCATCTTCCATAATGTTGTACCAGTGTTTGTTATTCCCTGTGGCCTTTCCTGCCCTCCCAAGAACCTTTGCATGGATTTATACATCAGTGTCTGGTTCTTTATACTGAATATTATCATTGGGTTTCAATATTTTTCTATCCTGTCTGGTATCTTGTGTCTGTCTTTCTCTGCTAACACTATTGGTGTCTCCTCTAACCTTGTTTATATGTCATCATTCAATTGTTCGGATGGTAATTCTTCAGAAATCATTCGTTGATCACTTGTGATCTTCATTTCTGGCTGAGCATTGTTTCGTCCTGCATCTAAACTTTGATTCTCACTGACATCATTTTCTCCTCCACTGTCCAAAAAAATGTTCACCTTTTGTAGTCTATTGGGAGATACACGTACAAACACTGCTCCATGTCGCACAAACACCACTTTCACATCTTGGAAAACTACTTTTCATGGTCAAAGCCAACGTTCTCGACCCTCTCTCTGGTAAAATACACGGTCTCCATGTTCAAACAACTGTTCCGAAGCTCTTACCTTATTTCTGAGTGCTCTTCTTACTCTTTCATCAGCATCAGACTGTATAAAAGCCCTCGGAGTTGCATGCAATACATTCAAATGCTTTGCAAACTCTTCACTTCTTGTGGATCCTTGTAATGCTAGCAAATTCTCACTCATGTCACTCATGATGTTTGGAATTTTGGGGTTCTGGCCAAAGACAAGTTGATGGCTGCTGTAACCGTTCCACATTTGCAAAGAGTTCCTCACCATGTTTGCCTATGATAGGAGTGTCTGCAAATTTACCTTTGTGTTATCTGCATGAAGCTTGGTCAACATCATATCAGTAATTGCATGCACTCTTTCACACAAACCATTTTGAAACGGACTATCAGCTGACGTGGTACATAACTGAATGTTCATTATGGATGTAATTTCCCTTAAGTCGTCCGAGTTGAATTCCCCCCCCCCCCCAATGTCTGTCATCAAAGATCCCATCACTCCAAATTTCCCAACCCATTCCTTCATAAATGCGTCTATGCTATTACACGGCTTCTTTCTGTCTACAAAAATAGACAAAGTATATCTTGACCACATGTCTATGATGTGTAAAATCCACCGCCCATTCCATTGTTTTAGGTCCATTGCAACCTTTTCGTTGAACTTGGAGGCCATTGGCATACCTTCTACTGGCCTTGAAGGAGTCTTGGCATATACTTTGCAAAGTTTACATCTGTTTTCAATTTGGTCAAGATCTTCTTCCTAATCGTTTTTCCATATCCCAGCATCCTTCAAAAGTGCTGTCAACCTTTTCTTTGGAGGATGTGCAAATTGTCGATGCAGTTTCAGAAGAGTTTTGTGTCTCTCCTGTGTGTTCGAATTCTTGAGCTTGACTGCAAACACTTTCTTTTCTACCAGGACTTCCACTGTTTTATCTATCGGAATGCGGTAATAACCTGATGTTGTTAAGTTCAGCGCTACCTCCTGTCCCAAGATCCATTTTTATGGCTGCTGTCTTCATTGCAGTGCGGGAGAGTAGTAGAGGAATGTCTGACTCTACGACAGTTTTTATGGTGACCGCCTTTCCAGCAATTACAGCAGGTATTCTAAACTCACCTTTTGATTTTAGGCAGGTCCCCCCTCCGAATTTAAACATTCTCTGACCTTCTAATTGCAACACTTTCTCTATGTCTGTCTTGTCCAAAGATGCTATATAGTTGTCCATCCAACTGCTTCCACATACCGTACTGCTACAAGCACTATATAGGACTGCACAGTTTCGAGCACCAATCCCCAGGCGTCTGACCTCGTTTTTATCATACCCTGTAAATAGAACAGCGTGTTCTTCTTCAACCGCATGAACTCTCTTCATATTTTCCCAACTATCTGGGCATGCAGGCAATAAATGTCCAAAAGACCCACATGATTTGCATGTCAATGGTCTACCATCTGGTCCTGTGGGATTCATGCTCTTTATCAATCCCTTCTTTCTATTTTCCGTGGCAAACTCTCCCCTATGGTTCTCTCTCCCATTGGATTTTCCGAGTTTTCCTCGCTGCCAAATGCTTTCTCTCTCACTACTGTAATTAGCCTAATAGCATTTATAGCCACTCCGAGTTTTTGAATACCCGGCTGCAAGCAGAGCCTCTTCGTTGGCTGCCAGAAATGCTGGTTCTAGCTTGATACTTGCGTGGCTGTTTAATGATTCATTTTCATTGCCCTTGAATTTCTTAAGAGACTTCTTGGCTTCCTCATAAAGTGTCTTGTTATTGTCATAGTTCATACCAGTTAGTACTAGAAACTTCTCCTCCATTGAAATGTTAGCCTTCCTTAGTAGCTTGAAAGCCAGTATCTCAGTAGGCAGTGTCATATTCTTCTTTTCTATCTTTCGATACTTAGAGTCAAACATAGCCACAAATTCATTGATAGATTGTCCTTCTAACCTTTTTAAGTCTTCAAAGTTCTCAAATTTCTCCAGACTGTCAGTTAGGTCATCCTTAACAAGATGCTGATCCAGGAAATTAATTCGAACATTTAAACCGTCATACCCTTTTAATTCATCCAATATAAGTTGGTCAAAAACTTTTTCCCGAATTTGTGATTCATCATTTTCAGGAAGTGTTAATGCCACAACAATGCCTTGTTTTTCTTTGCTTAAATCTGTGATTTCTTTCCATGCCTAAAGCTCTAGCTTAAATCTTTCATAGTTCTTTCCTTTTCCAAATACTGGGGGATTTATCCTAGTTGTCATGCTGAATTCCCTACTTGGAAGCTTAATTTTCTGCTGAATTTCCAAAATCACACCACACTACATTGATATCCTCGGAGGATTCTTTAATACGCCTCGGCTACCATTGTTAATCTTAATCCAGATATTATATACCAACAACACTTTATTCAGACTTCACAATAATATATTTCACACTGATGTAGCTTAGCAAGTTCATGACGTCATGACGTCACAATGACGTCACCTAATGTTGTTTCTTATGGAAGAGTATTCTAACTTAGGCTTTAAAAACTCATCTATTTAAATTGGCGTATCAGTGAAATGATGTGAACTTTTTAACCTTTTAATTCGCGTGTGCAGCGCTTGTATAATGCGCTATACAAATATTTACATTCATTCATTCATTCATTCAACTTAAAATAGAGTTGTAGAACATGAAATTAACAGCGACTTCACTTCCGGCCCAGCCGACCAGTTCAACATGGAGTACTTGGCTGCATTTGGTAATGTCATCGTCGTTACATTCAATTATCGTGTTAGTATATTTGGCTTTTTCAGTACTATGGATGAAAATGCAATAGGGAATTATGGTTTGTGAGATCAAAGACTTGTGTTCCAATGGGTCAAGAAATACATCAATTCATTTAGTGGAGATCCCAACAGAATAACAATCTTTGGTCATTCCGCAGGTGCTGTCAGTTGTTCTTTACACGCCATGGCAGAGATGAATCGCAATTTGTTTCACAGAGCGGTAGTGAAATGTCCGCATTATACAATATGTCTGTTGATCCCCGACTTAACGCCATATATCGCAGAAAACGTGGAATGCAAAATCAGCAAAGAAGATTACAAAAACAAAGGCAAACTTGCAGACATGGTAGAATGTGTAAGGAATGTGGACGTGCAAAAATTAAAGGACATAAAGAACTTAACAGGGGAAAAAGACAAAGTCGAGGGATTACCAGTATTTTTGCCAGTTGTCGACGGGGACTTAATAAAGGTTGATCCGGGAGATGAGGAAAAGATACAAACTCAAAATAACGAAGGTCTTCAATTTTTTGGATCACTGGATTTTCTTAACGTAATCACGAAGTGGGATGGTGTTTCATTTATGCATAATATACAGAATGACATTAATGATTTCAACAAATCTCAATCACTTTCGGAAACCTTTGAAAACTGGCTAAATCCATCATTGTTTGAATCTATTTTCAAACGAAAATATTTGAAAGAAATTCAACAGTTGGTTTGCAACAGGTATACGAATTGGGATGACCCGTTAAGTCCAGAAAGGGTTCTGGAACAAGTACTTCAATTTCTCGGCGATGTCGCATACAATGTTCCCGCAGTTTTCGTGCTGCCCATGAACACTTCAAACACGAGTATGATACCGGATCCGGAATCCTTTATCATTTTGTAGCTGAACCACCCGTTCATGTCATGGAAACTCCCTCCTGGATAGAAGGTGCACTCATGCAGACGACCTATTGTTTTTAGTAGAAATGGACAACTTTGACAACTACACAGACTGGCAGCGACAACTGTCTGTCTCCATAATGACATAATGACATATTGGGCGAACTTTGCGAAAACCGGGTAAGAATTGTAATGTTTATTTCAAATATGGTACTAGCAGACGTCCTTAACCAGGGCGTTTAAATGCCAATGCAAGGTCCGATTAATGCGTTTGTATTCACTCATCTTGGAGCACTAAGAATGATAAATGATTTGACAACAATACAATTTGCCCATATGTGTTTATATACATGCTATATTGTACGTTATAATGTTCAACATAATTATTCCCCATAAATCGTATACACAATTTGTGCACCTTTAACATTTATTCTATTTATTAGATTTACATGATCTTTAAAATCACGTTCTATCATGTTAGGCAATGAGCCACGATTTTTTTCAAAATCATTTTAGGCACTCTACTTTTAAAATCTGGTAATGCCTATGGTGATAAGATCTTTGTAAAAGCTGTATGTAACGTGTGAATGACTACGGTTTATAATTTGCATTATTTATGAAGATATTTTGTAAATGTGACAGTTTTTTTACGTCACGAAAATGATGAAGAATGAAGATATAAAGCATGGCAATAGTAATTAAGCAAAGAAGGGTCCGCCCGGTTAGCTCAATCGGTAGAGCGTTGGACTATGAATCGGACAATCCGGGTTCGATTCCCGGGCGGACCAAGTCACTTCTGTTGTGCTTGGTTATAAAATCCTTTCTACGATCATTCGCACTGTACCACTGCCCCTGGCATGTACAGAAGTTGTCAGTTCCTTGCAGAGGTGAAGGCACTTAGTACTGATTAACCGCCTGATAGTCTGCCCAGGATAGATGTGCGGTGGTTGAACTGTCACTCTGGGACCCTTCAATGTGCTCACGCCGGGACCCAGAGTATAAACTACTAACACCACCCATTAAGCAAAGAATGGTATTAATAAAAAACAACAATACGAAATTAGTGAAACAATGAAAATATAAAAACACAAGTTGTTTTCAGAAGAAGGGCGTATTCTTACTTTCTTAATTTACGTTGAACCAATAACTAATAAGTTCATTCTATTTTTTAAAGGTCACCGAATCATGTAAACAGCATTTCAAAATGGGTTCCGTATAATGACAGTCAGGAAACATATCTCGAATTCAGCCAGGATATGGGTCCACATTCTCTCAAGAAACAGCTCTATTATGGTGAAACCAACTTCTGGCTAAAGGTTTTCCCTTATCTTGTCAAGGCATTCGACAATATGGAAACTGCGGGAAATCAGTCGGGAACAACAAGGGCTAAATGGATATAATGCTGTTAAGCATTGTCAGTCTGTATTTTATACATTACTTTCTAATGTGTTTGTTACAATTGGAAGATTTTCAAAAATATATATCCCACAACTTTGACAGAAAGGTAATATGATTCAAAACAAAATATGCAAATTTAGATGATTTTATGCGTTGTATACTATGACAAACAGGATTAAACGTGATAAACTGTCATTGATATTTTCCTATGTGTATATATTACACTGTTTTTATACTTGTCTATTTAAATCCTGATATGAATTATCCCGTGTTCTTTTTTTTTCCTTTCATTTTTCTATTGAAACTGTATTCATCGCTACGAATGTATATATATTACAGCCTTGAAAACAGCAGTTTTCTCACTTTGTTCTTTGGTCAGGTAAACTATACATATCTTTTTGTCCTATTTATATTGTGCAGTATTTAAGTAAACTTCTTATTCTTACTACTTACTACTACTACTACTACTACTACGACTACTACGACTACAACTACTACTACTACTACTACTACTACTACGACTACAACAACTACTACTACTACTACTACTACTACTACTACTACTACTACTACTACTACTACTACTACGACTACGACTACTACGACTACTACTACTACTACGACGACTACTACTACTACTACTACTACTACTACTACTACTACTACTACTACTACTACTACTACTACTACTACTACTACTACTACTACTACTACTACTACTACTACTACTACTACTACTACGACTACTACTACGACTACTACTACTACTACTACTACTACTACTACTACTACTACTACTACTACTACTACTACTACTACTACTACTACTACTACTACTACTACGACTACTACGACTACTACGACTACTACGGCTACTACTACTACTACTACTACTACTACTATTACTACTACTACTACTACTACTACTACTACTACTACTTCCACTTTTACTTGTAATAATACGACTACTGTTATTACAACTAATTTAACAAATACTGCCAAAACATTTGTATAAATACGAACTGTTCTTTCCGCTTGACTTATAAAGTTTGTAGCACCCGTAAATGCTAATCAACTGAATGTTAATTCAAGGTTGACTGAAACGTTTATAGAAATAATCAGTTGTTTAACACTGCATTATTATTATTTGATAATGCGTTTGCGAGTATGATTTACGTCGGAATAATTTTAATTGTGATTGGGCAGTTTGATTTCAATGATGCAGGATACGATGCATTTATACAAAGTGATTTAGGTGGCATTCGTGGTGCGCACAAGAATGTGAGCGTCAATGGAACGATAAAAACCGTGCATCTGTTTCTTGGAGTCCCTTATGCAAAGCCTCCGGTTGGCCGGCTGCGCTTTCAGAGGCCGGAACCATTTTTAAATTTCACGACTGATTTTACCAAGTACAATGGAAACTACTTCCGGAGCGCATGCGTCCAATCCGTGGTCAGAAAACATGTTTTCACAAACCAGTCAGAAGATTGTCTATACTTGAATATATACAAACCTGCAAAGGCAAGTAATCTCGCGGTAATGATTTGGATTCATGGCGGCGGCTTTACTTCCGGTTCAGGTGACCAGCTCAACATGGAGTACTTGGCTGCATTCGGTAATGTCATTGTCATAACATTTAATTATCGTCTTGGTGTATTTGGCTTTTTTAGTACTATGGATGAAAATGCCATGGGAAATTATGGTTTGTGGGATCAAAGACTTGTGTTTCAATGGGTTAAGAAATACATCCATTCCTTCGGTGGAGATCCAAACAGAATAACAATCTTTGGTCAGTCCGAAGGTGCTGTCAGCTGTTCTTTACACGCCATGGCAGAAATGAATCGCAATTTATTTCAGAGAGTGATTACACAGAGCGGTAGTGCAATGTCCGTGTTAAACAATATATCTGTTGATGCCCGACTTAACGCCATACATGTTGCAGAAGAAGTCGGATGCCAAATCACAAACGAAGATTACAACAACAAAGGCAAACTTGCAGACATGGTACAATGTGTAAGGAATATGGACGTACAAACAATAAAGGACGTAATGATAACAACAAGAAACAAAGACCAAGTTGAGGGTTTACCTGTATTCTTGCCAGTTGTCGACGGCGACTTAATAAAGGTTGATCCGAGAGACCAGAAAAAGTTAGAAACTGAAAATAACGAAGGTCTTCAATTTTTTGGATCACTGGATTTTCTTAACGGAATCACGAGTTGGGAGGGTGTTTCATTTATGCATATAATACAAAATGACATTAATGATTTATTTAAACCTCAACCACGTTCGGAAACCATTGAAAACTGGCTTAATCCATCATTGATTGAATATATTTTCAAACGAAAGTTTCCAAAAGAAATTCAACAGGTGGTTTGGAACAGGTATACGAATTGGGATGACCCGTTAAGTCCAGAAACAGTTCGGAAACAACTATTCCAATTCCTCGGCGATGTCGCACACAATGTTCCCGCAGTTCGTGCTGCCCGTGAACACTTCAAACATGAGTATGATACCGGATCCGGGAACTACCTTTATCACTTTGTAGCTGAGCCACCTGTTCATGTCATGGAAACTCCCCTCTGGATACAGGGTGCTACTCATGCAGACGACCTATTGTTTCTGGTAGAAATGGACAACTTTGACAACTACTCAGACTGGCAGCGACAACTGTCGGTATCAATGATGACATATTGGGCTAACTTTGCGAAAACCGGGTACGTATTGTAATAGTTATATTAATATGGTTGAAGTAGACATTCTTTTTCAGAGCGTTTAAATTCCGATGCAAAGTCCGATTAATGCGTTTGTTTTCATTCTTTTCTTTTTTAAATTTTTATTTGTATAAACAAGTTTGTCAAACGAGACTTTTAATGTAAAGTTTAACTCAATCTTTAAAACACAACATGTTCGGCAATGAGCCACAATATTTTCAATATCATTTTAGACCCCCTCCCTTTAATACCTAGTAATGCCGTTGTTGATAACATCTATGTAATGCTGTATAAAACGTGTGAATTGTCTACGATGTATAGTTTGCATTATGTATATACATAGTTTGTTAATCAATCAAAGAAATGTATTCATATAAAAACGAAATGAAAGAAACTATGAAAAAATAATAATTCAAGTTGTTTTCAGAAGAAAAGACGTATTCTTACTTTTTAATTTTGATACATGCTTTTATTTCAAAAGCCTTTGATATGAAGATGATAGTTTTTGTATGGTTTTTTTATAACTTCTATTCGAAATTTATATTTCCTTTTCAAACACTTTTGACCTTATTGTGGGTTTCCAATAATATCAAGATAAAAAAGTTAAACAAATAACTAATGAGTTTCTTCTGTATTTTAAAGGTCACCGAATCAAGTCGACAGCATTCCAAAATGGGTTCCGTATAATGACAGTCAGGAAATTTATCTCGAATTCAGCCAGGATATGGGTCAGCATTCCCTCAAGAAACACCTCTATTCCGGTGAAACCTACTTCTGGCTAAAGGTGTTCCCTGATCTTATCAAGGCATTCGACAATATGGAAATTGCGGAAAATCAGTCGGGTACATCTGCCGCAATGCGCAAGAGCAACATTGATATATTGCTGTTAATCAATGCCATTATCTTTGTATACATATATGTCTAATTTGATTGGAAAAATGTCCTCGTGAGCAATCTATTTTATGACTATATGTTAAGGTGAATTCATGTACAAATCATATATTAAAGCCGTCATGAATGGTAGCACAAGTCATTGTAATAGAATCATGGCCTTTTTACTGCTGCTTATTAGATTAAAGCGTATATTCAGTGTTCAAGAAACATTAAAGCTTATGATTAACCGCAGCAATTGCATCAATCTTACTTTTTTATTTCATTTGCTTTAAGAAAACATTTGCAATAAATTAGTTGATAATAATTTGTTTACTCTTTTCTTTGAACAACCCGCCAGTTTAATGGATGACTATGATTGAAGTGAGATTACTACTGCCACGTCTTGACGCTAATTGTGTAAGCAAATAAAAATACTATTGTTGTTTTGGTTAATATCCTTCTCAAAAAATGTGTTCCTCAAAATAATTGTTCTTAGCAAAACAATTGTTAGGGTCGGAGGTTGATTTTAAGGTAAGTATATCTACCTGAATCCCATATATGTATTTACTTTAAAATATATTCAAATAATTGTCATAATTTAGAGTATCAAAGCCCTATCTCAACATTTTAAACTGTAATTATGAAATGTATTGAATTTACCAATGTTTTAACCTGGTGTCGAGAAATATCAACAGGTATTTTCATTGTTTTATCTTTCTGTCCGAGATTCTTTGATTGCCAGACAACTCATAAGGCTCAAAAGACAGGATATAAACTGTTGAAATCGATAAAGCTGCACTATCACAGATTGATTGGTTTAACTTTTCTATTGTTTCTTTTATTGATTAAAAATCCAAATGAACATTCACTTGAAGAAAATTAAGCTCCTATTTCAACAGCAATATTTTGCTGTTGAGCAATGTCATTGTGTTTTTATACATACATATATATCTAATATGTTTGTAAAATATTGCTTCGTTTCATATGTTTTCAACAGAATATCACACAACTTAAACGCATACGTAATCTGAACAGAAAATAAGTTTGATGACTTAATATCTAGATGACTACATGTACAGAGCATATATTAAATTAGTCATATGAGGATGACTAGTAGCATAAATCATTGACAGATTCCTTCTATTTAGTCCTTTCAAATTGATGCATGCATTTATTATACTGAAATCAACTTAGCATGCATTTGTTAATTAAAGGGTACATTACTTCGGCCCCTTTCTGTCTATACAGCGTTTATTTTTGTATTGCAGTAATGAATACATATTTCTTATATTATTATATGATTGTTTTTTTTATTACGGTGGCATTAAAGGTGGCATGTAAGATAAAGTTTTGAATGCACACTAATTTCAACTAAAATGATATATTTAGCCAATATTTAAACATACAAAGTAAAAAATCAGGATTAGATTTATCAATATTTTGAAAAATAAAACAACAAAAAACTCCTTTATGATAACATATTATAAATGCTAATGATCAAGCCTTTTTTACACCCCCCCCCCAATACTTTAACATTAACAACACAAACAAATAAACAAATAATCCTATTCTCTCTAGACATGTAGACATTTGGGTTACTAGACAGTTTAAGAGAGCTTCAATATTTATCAATAATTACCCGTCCCGTCCCGCCTTGTCTTGGAATTTATTTAATAGATTCAAGGATTATAAGGACAGATAAGCTCATGGGAAAGGCGGCCTTCATATAGCTTGAAACTCACCTTTTCATTATGATCTGCTGCCATGAAACTGATGTTTTAGCAGAAACAAATGACAACATGACACAGTTGCATGCACATTTAAATATTTAAGACGGCGTTATGATTTATAATTTCAGACAATACCGACCAATGGTAATTGATCTAATAACTTGTTTTGATAATCTCAATCTTTGATAACAGTTGGCACATAATCTTTGAGGTCTCGGAATATTTAAGGATTATTCTTTTTTGATGGCTTTCATGCAACCTGAACGCTCGTATGGAATTGTGCAAATCCATGAATCGCACAAGCTGTAAACGCGCAGTTTACTGTACATGTGCGTTGCTGCATTGATAAATAAAGTATATCATAGAAAGATCTGAACGCGCGGTGCCTCACCAGCGTTCACAAAGAACGTTGCTTTTTTGCGAAACTACGCCTGCAAAGATAGTTCGACCGGTTCATGCAAAATAAACGCAACTTTAATCGTACAGAAAATAAAGTGTAAATGCACATTTTTCATGTACCGACCACGTTCAGTATGTCAATCGTGTGATGTCATCCTAAATTTAGAAAACAATTCAAAACTTTAAGTATTCTAAAATGTCAAGATGACTTTCTTTAAAAAAAAGACTATACACTTTAAGGTGTCCAGAGTTATAAATTGATGAATATCATCTCTGTGGATAATAATCCAGTATATGCTGATTTAAAACACTAAGAAAAATATTAGCATATGAAACAGAATCAACTAGCAATAGTTTTAAATAATATAGAGATCTGGTTTCAAGTAGCTAATCTGATCCAGTACTTAAAATTTAAGATGTTTCTGTGATATGACATTAGTATTCGACCAAGTTTACAATCAAAAGCATAACATCAACGTAATGGTTAATTACATCAATTGAACAATAATTGGTAGTTATAAATAAAACATTGGCAAACATTGGTTCACTGAGTTTTGTTTACTATTTTGTTTTAACGATTCGTAGAAGATATTAATAAAACAGGTTTATGCTTGACTGAAAACCTTTCGCGGGCCCTTAAATGTCAACAAAATAAATAAAAAGGAATCTGATCTCACGTTGATATAAGTTATAATTATCTCGGCATCATATTACGTATGTGAAGATGATAGGCGTCGAATTAATTTCGGTTGAGATAAGCCAGTTTGTATTTACCGATGCAGGATACAGTGCGTTTGAACAAAGTGATTTAGGTGGGATTACTGGTGCACGCAGGAATGTTATCGCCAATGGAACGACAAAAACCGTGCATGTGTGTCTGGGGGTCTCTTATGCAAAGCCTCGGGTTTGCGATCTGCGCTTCAAAAAGTCGGAACCATTTTTCAATTTCTACCAAGTATAACGGAAACTAATTCCGGAGTGCGTGTGTCCATTTTTTTCCGTGGTCAGTATACCTGTTTTCACCATCGAATCAGAAGATTGTCTATACTTGAATATCTACAAACCTAAAAATAGAAGTGGTCTCGCGGTTATGATTCACGGCGGTGGCTTAACTTCTGGTTCAGCCGACAAGTTCAACATAAAAATATTAGCTTCTGCATTTGGTAATGCCGTCGTCGTTACATTCAATTATCGTGTTGGTATATTTGGCTTCCTAAGTAATATGGATGAACATGCTATGGGGAATAATGGTTTGTGGGATCGAAGATAAGTGTTTCAATGGGTCAAGAAATTCACCCATCCCTTCGGTGGAGATCTTACAGAATAACAGTCTTTGGTCAGTACGCAGGTGCTGTCGGCTGTTCTTTACATGCAGAGATTAATCGAAATTTGTTTCAGAGAGCGATCACAAATAGCGGTAGTGCAATATCCGTGTTAAACAATATGTCTGTTGTTGCCCGACGCAACGCCATAAATATCGCAGAAGACGTCAGAAGCGAAATCAGAAAAGAAGATTGTAACAACAAAGGCAAATTAGCAGACATTGTAAAATGTGTAAGAAACATGGACGTACAAAAATAGAGGACACAATGAAATTAACAGGGAATAAAGACAAAGACGAGGGTTTACTAGTATTCTGGCCAGTTGTCGACGGGGACTTAATAAAAGTTAATCCGAGAGATGAGAAAAAGTTCGGAACTGAAAATAACGAAGGTCTACAATTCTTTGGATCACTGGATTTTCCCTGTAACCTTCTACATATATAGTTTGTATTACTTATTTACATAGTTTGTTTATGCGAAAGACTTCTTGTAAACAACTCAGAACGCAGTGTTTTGTTACATCCAGATTGTTTTACCTTCAGTTTGCATAAAAATACAAAAACGATGACGAATGAAATACATAAAGCATGGCAACTGTAACCAAGCAATGAAATGTATTGATATTGCAACTGAAAGAGTGAAACTATGAAAATATCAAAATACATGTTGTGTTCGAAGAAGGACGTATTCTTACTTTTTTAATGTTGAGTTTTATATATCAAAAGCCTCTGACTATGTAGACCATGATATTTTTGTACGTTTTTTTATTTCTATTCGAAATTAATATTTCCTTTTAAATACATTTGACCTCAGTGTGGTTTTTCAATGATATAAATATGAAAATGTTTAACAAATAACTTTTTTTTTTCTGTATTTAAAAGGTCGCCGAATCAAGTCGTAGGCAATCCAAAATGGGCTCCGTGTAATGACAGTCAGGAAATATATCTCGAATTCAGCCAGGATATGGGTCCAGATTCCCTAAAGAAACACCTCTATTCCGGTGAAACCAACTTCTGGCTAAAGGTGTTCCCTGATCTAATTAAAGCATTCGACAATATGGAAATTGCGGGAAATCGCTCACGTACATCTGCCTCAATTCAAAAGGGCAACATGGATATATTGTTGTTAATCAATGCCATTATCTTTGTATACATATATATCTAATGTGTTTGGATAGAATAGTTCTCGTTCGATATGTTTGCAACAGTATATCACACCACTTAATCACATAGGTAATTTGAACGGAAATTGTTTTTGACTAAATATTTAGATGATTAATTGTACTGCTCGAGTACCTTAATCGGAACATACTTGTCCCTCAACTGCAAAATTTTCCATTAGCTTACCAGTATTCAAGACCAATTGGTTTATATGTGGTATTTTCCAAGATACTACTAATCTTCATGGAAAGTACTTTATTAATCGCACATTCAAGGACTGCCATTATTTTGTTCTCGGAGTACCTAAATATGGAACAGGTTTAATTCGTTATTTATTTTTATTTGTCATTTTAAAATTACTGCTTCACGTTTTGTTTAAGTAAATTGATAATTTATTTTATTTTACTTTTTTGTCTTCGGAGTACATACATATATAACAGGTTTAATTCGTTATTTATTTTAATATATCTTTTTAAAATTATTGCTACATGTTTTGCTTTAGTAAAATAAATAGCTTATTTTATTTCCAGCTTGTTTTTTGTCCTTTTTGTCAGTAAATTTGGCGATTTAAGTAAAACAATACAGACTGTACCAATATGCTGTGATTGTGGCAAGCATGAACGGTATTCCCCCGCGTGGCATGTATTGATATGAAAAACGTTAAATGAAAGCAGCATTTGAATATATTTACCGGAATATCGTGTTCTTTAGAACTTGTATCTAAGGCAAGCGTCTTTATTGATTAAAAACGTAAATAAACCGATCGCGATCGGAAAACGCTTTTATAACTGGTGTTCCATAATTAGGTACTCACCCAGTACCGAGCACCTATGCAACCAGTCATATGAGCGTGATATATAACATACATTATTAAAAGTGAAATCCTATCTAACTCTACAAATTGACGCATGCATTTATAATACTGTGATTAATTTTGCACGCACTGGTGTATGAAATCGCGCATTATTTTGCCACCATTTTTTACCTGTATTGCATAGAGCTATATAATCTACTACTTTGGAGAAAAATTGACCTCCCTTGTTTCCGACGTAATTACTGCCTGGTGGCGTTATATGCCCGTTTCATGTAAATGCGTTCAGTTTTTGGGAACCGATACATTGCAATCGATTTAATTGATTGTTATTCTTTGCAAAATATGTTCATCACATGAATTATCAAAATTGTTTCTACTTGTCTTCGAAGAGCGATACAATATAAATTTGATATCGCACGTATATATAAATCATATATATTAATTTGATTTGTTCTCCAAATATTATTTTTATGAAGCTTACGGGTAATGGGGCCCGACATATAGTAGTATTAGAAAAAGCCTGTCAATAGGAATGTCAAATGGGCGGAGATTTATCCCAAAAAGATGGGGTTTTCTCCCACCTCAGATAAGTAGATCCAATAATTTTACCATTCAAAAAATTAGTATCTTGCCCACGGGCGAAGATAAAATGCCCGTATGGAACTTAATAGTCACCACATTGTAATAACCTCCCTTGTTGAAGACTGTCGTCTGTAGCATCATGTAAATCTTGTCTTATTTAGGACGTTTATTAATTATTTCTCGATTCAAATGTCAAAATAAAACAGTTTTCACGCACCTTTCAATAAATAATGATTCACTCGCCTTAGAACTATTTAAAGACCGATTGGACCATTAACATAATCAGAATCACTGCGCGCATATCCATGACAACCACGAATTATCGCATTTCTATACACAAATATTGTCGCTAAGCACAAAAGAGTACTAGAAAAAAATACATGTTTATTTAATTTTGTTTAACTGAGGTGGGAGAAAAAGCATCTACCATAGCCGCTCGTGAAAGATAGGTTCATCCCGATCCTCGCGCAGGGTGTTGTGCAGAAACTCGATAAACCTCGTTTCCGCAAAACACCCTACGCTCGGGTCGGAATGAACCTATCTTACACGCTCGGCCATTGAAGATACTTATAATTCATCAGCCAGTCGACCACGTCTGTATGCATGCTCAATTTCTGGCAAGCATGCCATCGGTTTCCCAACTGTTTCTCCGAGTTCTCCTAAAAATAACATTGATATGTTACTGATTGTATTTTTTCTACAGGAGGTAATAGAATGATATTCATGAGATTAATATGTCCTCAACTGATTGGTCTTATTACTGTGGCATAGAGGTGCCATGTATGCTTAATGCTTGATCTCGTGCTAATTTATCATTTTTTTGGTCGCTTAAGTTATTGGTAGGGAATTATACATCGTATTATTTCATTTTCTAAAAACATTATGCAGAGAAATTTTGAAAATTTAACAGTAACTTTGTTTTATTGAAATTTAATAAAAACGGCAGCGGGTTCATACTAGAACAATAAGTTCAATTAGCTATTTACTTTATTTTGTGCATTTAACTGGAAGCCACACGTACTAGTACAAAAACAAGTGAAGTTTCCAAACCATGACAGAAACATCTACGTAATAGTTAACCACATCATTTGAAACGATCATACTGGTCGTTCAATTTTGATAAATAAAACATTGGCAAAAATGGCTTGATTGAGCTGTGTTTACTGTTTTGTTTTTACGATTCGTAGAAAAAACTCAATTAATTATTTAAAAGATTAATAAAAAATCCGGTTTATTAATTAATTAACATTTCTGGCGCCCGTTAGTTTCAAAACAGTGAATATTTATCAATCAGACATAATGATTGTATCAATTATAACAATCACTGCCGGTTGAATTATATAACGTATGTGGTCCATAGACCATAGCTTCTCCGAGTGATATCTCAACAGTGCGTATACTTATGGTCATCAAACTTTACACGAAGGTTGGGCCTGACCAGTGGATGACCAATATTGATTTAAAGGGTCACATGGTCAAAAGTCAAGTTCACAGTGATCTTGAATGGTAATAGGTTGTCCGAGTGATAACCCGACAATGCCTGAACCCATGGTCCTCAAACTTGGCTTGGAGTTTAGGCCTTACTAGTAGATGGCCGCTATTGATGTTAGGGGTCATCAGGCCATAGGTCAAGGTCACAGTGACCTTGAATGATAAAAGGTTGTCCGATTGATAACTCGACAATGCCAGAACCCATGGCCCTCAAACTTGACATGAAGGTTGGGCCAGTCCAGTAGATGACCCCTTGGATTTCAAGAGTCATCTGATCGAAGGTCATGGTCACGGTTACCTTAAGTGCGAAAATGTTGTTTGAGTGATAGCTCACCAATGCCTGCACACATGGTACTCAAACTTGACTTTGAGGTTGGGCCTGATCTGTAGATGACCCCTTTTGATTTTTGGGGTAATCGGGTCAAAGGTCACGGTCACAGTCACCTTGTAAGCAAAATGATTATCTGTGTGATAACTTGACAATTCCTGCACCCATGGCCCTCAATTTTAACATTTATGTTTAGGTGGAACAATTGATGACCCCTAGGATTTTGAGGTCATACAGTCAAAGGTCAAGGTCATAACTCATATTCATCATTAAAGTTTTGTCATACTTACTTATTCCCTGCTGTTAAGAGGAAACATTTAATATGCAAATATCATTCACCATCTGCATATGAGTAAAGCTGTACCTACTATCCTCAGACGTTTAATGGTCATAGTCTTAAAACTGCCTCAAATGAATCCAATGCAAATGACAAATCAGCTGTAATTTTAGTCCATGCATATTTCATTCAATTGTCCAAATAATCCTGACAACATGACGCTCAGGAGGGGGGGGGGGGGGGCAATAATGTTTGACTAAAATCTCTTGTTTTGGCAAGTTTGCATTTACTGAAGCGGGATACTATGCGTTTGTGACATTCGGTGGCATTACTGTTGCACGCAAGAATGTTAGCTTCAATGAAACGACAAAAACAGTGTAGTTATTTCTATGGATCCATTATGTAAAGCCTCCGGTTGGCGACCTGTACTTCAAGAGGCCGAAACCAATTTTAAAGTTCACGACTGATTAAAGGAAATACAACAGAAATAACTTCCGGAGTGCATTTGTCCAGTTTTCTTCCGTTGTCAGAAAACCTAATTTCACCAAAGAGTCAGAATATTGTCTATACTTGAATATTTACATACCACAAAATGGAAGTAGTCTCGCGGTTATGATTTTGATTCATTCACGGCGGTGGCTTCTCTTCCGGTTCAGCCGACCAGTTCAACATGGAGATATTAGCTGCATTTGGTAATGTCATCGTCGTTACATTCAATTATCGTGTTGGTGTATTTGGCTTCTTAAGTACTATGAATGAAAATGCCATGGGGAATTATGGTTTGTGGAATCAAAGATTAGTGTTTAAATGGGTCAAGAAATACATCCATTCCTTTGGTGGAGATCCCAACAGAATAACAATATTTGGTCAGTCCGCAGGTGCTGTCAGCTGTTCTTTACACACCATGGCAAGGATAAATCGCAATTTGTTTCAGAGAGTAATCACACAGAGCGGTAGTGCAATGTCCGAGTTAAACCATATGACTATTGATGCCAGACTTAACACCGTAAAGGTTGCAGAAGAAGTCGGTTGCCAAATTAGCAAAGACGATTACAACGATAAAGGCAAACTAGCAAACATGGTAAAGTGTGTAAGAAATATGGACGTGCAAAAAATAAAAGACGTAATGATCACAACAGGAAACAAAGACCAAGTCGGGGGATTACAGTTATTCTTGCCAGTTGTCGACAGCGACTTAATAAAGGTTGATCCGAAAGATAAGAAAAACTAAAGAATGGAAGGTCTTCAATTCTTTGGATCACTGGATTTTCTGAGTGGAATCACGAATTGGGAGGGTTTTTCATTGACGCATGTTATACAAAATGACATTAATGATTTATACAAACCTCAACCACTTTCGGAAACCATCGACAATTGGCTTACTCCATTATTGATTAAATCTTTGTTTTCAAACAAAGGTTTCCTAAAGAAATTCAACAGTTGGTTTTGAACAGATATAC
The DNA here is from genome assembly GCF_026914265.1 of Mya arenaria. Lineage (NCBI taxonomy): Eukaryota > Metazoa > Mollusca > Bivalvia > Myida > Myidae > Mya > Mya arenaria. The sequence goes on from NC_069130.1 coordinate 24,146,449, forward strand.
GAATTGGGATGACCCGTTTAGTCCTGAAATAGTTCGGGAACAAATACTACAATTACTCGGCAATGTCTCATACAATGTTTCCAACATTCGTGCTGCCCTTCTACACTTCAAACACGAGTATGATACCGGATCTGGAAACTACCTTTATCACTTTGTAGCTGAGCCACCCAACCATGCTGTGGAAACTCCCTCATTGATAAATGGTGCCACTCATGCAGATGACTTATTGGGTTTAGTAGAAATCGACAACTTCGATAACTACACAGACTTGCAGCGGTCTGTCGGTCTCCATAATGACGTATTGGGTGAACCTTGCAAAAACCGGGTACGAATTGTAACATTTATATTAAACATGGTACATGTAGTCGTCCTTAACCAGAACGTTTAAATGTCCAGGCAAATTCCGATTAATGTGTTCGTTTACTCTCTGGTTGGTACACTATTATTCGTAACTGATTTGACAAAAAATGAAATCTGCCCATATGTGTATTTTTACGATGTACAGTTTGCATATGTTATTGACATATATAGTTTGCTAATATGAACTACTTTTTGTTATCAACTCAGAACACAGTGTTTGTTACATCCAATTTGTATACAATTACATGACGAAATGGAATTAAAACCATCAAGCATGGCATTTGTAATCAAGCAGAGAAATGTATTTATATAAAAACGAAATGAATGAACCGATGAAAATATAATGAATCAAGTTTTTTTTCAGAAGAAAAGACGTATGCATACTTTTAATGTTGATTTGTTTTATATCAAAAGCCTTTTATATGAAGATGATAGTTTTGTATGTTTATTTTTTTCATTTCTATTCGGAAGTAATATTTCCTTTTTAAACACCTTTGACCTCATTATGGTTTTTCAATAATATTAATATAAAAACCTTGAACGAATAACTAATGAGTTTTTCCCGTAAAAGGTCACCGAATCAATAAGACAACATTCCCAAATGGTTCCGTATAATGACATTCAGGAAATATATCTTGAATATAGCCAGGATATGGGCCCACAAGATGGAAACGGCGGAAAATCAGTCGGGTACATCTGCCTCAATGCGCAAGGCCAAGATAGTTATATTGCTCTTAGGCAATGCCATTATCTTTGTATACAAAAATATCTAAGATGTTTGTAAATCTGTCCCCGTATGATGTGTTAACAACAACATATGCTACAATTTGACAACCTAGGTTATCGGAAGTGAAATCTATTTTATGTCTATATATATTAAGATGACTTTAAGTACAAATCATCCAATAAAGCCGTCAAGAATGGTAGGATAAGTCAATATAATAATGTCATGGTCTTTTTAAGGCAGCTCATTAGTTTAAAGCGTTTATTCAGTATTCAAGACACATGTAAAATCTGCACTTTACGTCATAATTATGTAGGTTTGTATGAGTAGGCTTGTGCTAAATTAATGGTGTACACAAACTAAAACCACTAAGAAACATTTTGTTTTGTATAAAAAAAATTCACTCGTACAAGAAAATGAATGAAAAACAAACGCGCACGACCTTTATAGGAAACTGTACCTTTCACAACCAATCTCTTAAATAACTGATACCTCGTTTAAAATTCCGTCAATTTAACACTTGGCGAATGATTGCAATCACCATATCAGAGTGGGTTTCTTTAAAGACATAACTTTGAATGTGACTGATTGTTTGTTTCCTAATCATTGATTTATGGTTATGTTTCACTGTTGTTTTTTCAATCACAACTTTTCCGGTTTGTTCATTTATACGCTCGTATACGAGATGAGGTCATGTCAACATTTCTTTCTTCAATGCATATACAACATAAAATATAGTGGTCAAATATCATTAACTTTATGTTCAGTATCGTTAAAATAATGTCAAAGAAATTACTTTCAGCTGTTCAACAACATGTTGCTGTTCATTGGAACTTGCAATATAAATACGTTATTTAAAATAACAGTGTTATAAAATTTGAATATCTTTAATGAACTTCATTTACACAGACCTGGGTGATCATTTTAGATGAGGAAACATGGGATTTAGAATAGGATAGTTATTCACTTGTGTTTTTAAACAGGTAACATTTTATTTGATATGTATTGGGTGTTTTCTGACGCAGTGTTTTCGGGTACATTTAGTAAATAAAAAATCTTTAAACACTTGTCGGATACTTGTTTTATAAACTCAGCCATTGTACAACAAGATGTATAGATAAGGGATATATCACTGCGGTATACCGTGCAAAGAAACACTGTATAAGTATAGAACAGACGAAAAAAGCAGTGATTTAGAAATGAGAGACAAAAGATCACGGTTAAAGGTAATTAAGAAGTGCATTTATGGATAGGTATAATAGAGCAAAGATGAGATACACGAAAAAAGAGGTGTTGCTGGAAGCAAGACAAGCGCCTATAATCAGTACTCCGCGGGACTGAAATAATTGAAAGCAAACTATTTATTTAAGATTTTTGAGGTGAGAAACAGAATTTAGCAGTAAGAGAAAGCTGAGACATCTCCATGAGGAAGAATTATCAATGCAAATGTTCCGCCAATATCTAATTCACAAATACGACAAAATTTTACACGAATCGGAACAATGAAGTACGCTTAACAATCTAAACATAGGAGACTTAAAGACAATAATGAAATGAAAACTGAACAACAAACGTCAGAGAAACAGATCTCACCCATGGAATAAGCAGATGAAAATTTACGTCGTTGTTGACAAAAAATGACATTGCCCATCGTTTAAACAAGAGGGTGAATGAAAATAGAGATATCATTGTGCATTTTACATTACGAAAGGAAAGGAAGGAGATTTACAGCAAACACAACATTGTCGAAAGGCTCCGGGGTATATAAAGATGACAATTTAACTCGCTTAAATCAGGCGGTATATGACTAATGACTGACTTCAAGCCTAGGACACTGTGAAAGAAGTGTGGGCTCAAGACGGGAATGCGTTTTACAACCAGAAACAGAATAAGGTGAAATAAGTAAAGTGCGGTTACAAGCTAGAACTTCCGTGGTCGAAGAGACAAAGTAGGGTGGTTTCAACTTGTTTACTATATAACACACACAATTTTATAATAGTGATTAGTACATGCCCATCTCAAAATCAGTATATTTATCGAAAATCAAATGTATAACCATTAAATGGTTCAAAACACCTTACAATAGTTTCTCGAAACATTCGTATTGTTATAAAGACAGTTATTGACATTGACCACAATTACTATTTTTAACTGTTAATACATACATGCAAAATATATACATATATATTTACATGGGAAACAAAGGGAAGTAATGTATACAAATCCATTTTTCAAATCACGTAATGGATTGCAGTGGAAGAACGGCAATCTAGAAAACAATAAACAGAAAAAAGAATAACAAAACAGAATAAGATATGCATGTTATATCACTTAATCACTTATTTAATGCAATCAATAACGAATACTGTTTTGCGGAATGAATGTTTTTCCCTATTGTTTCTTTAAAACGAAAACATGATGATTATTATCTTGAAATCATATGTAATCTTGAACCAGTTTCATATTATTAAAGGATTTATATTTAAAATAATTGAATATGCTTAAGTAAAACAAAATTGAACTCGTTGATCAATCTTGTTTAATTTATATGTATGAAGCAATTCTTGCCTTTGATTTATTTTTATAGAAGAGAAAACGGCTGTTGTTGTTGTTGTTTATAACCAATAGGCATTAATGTGTACACGTGATAGAGTTGCGAAGTCGATGTAAACTCTAACGTTAATGGATAAGGGGTTTGTCAAAGGCAAATTTTGACAAATGTATACGATAGTTTGTGTATTGTTTTTATTAATGGTATCATTGTTACAGGCCAAATAATACCATACTATTTCTCAAAACGTTCCAATCCTTCCTTTGCAGCCTTGAAGTGGGTTGTAATCCTCCTAGAATGCATAGGTTTCGGCCGGATAATGTAATTAAAAAAGAGTAATTTTGAAAATTCGATGATTTCTTTAGATAAACGAAGACAACCAGTGTGATTATACTAGGGTAATAGGGTTGTTTTGTATGCTTTTTGGTTAGCTTTGTCACATAAAAATGATAATATGCATATTTCTTCCTTTCTTAATAGTAACCATCTAACTTGTTTTATATTTTAACATATTATAACAGCACATGATGTGTTTTTTATTTGGCATTGACTCATAATACTTTGTGCAATTATTGCTTTATTATTTCTTTCAGCGTAGTTAAAATCTTTTTTTTTTACTCTCACTAATTCAGCACATTATTATAACAATGAACCGTATATTAAACCGAAAACTTTTCAAATTGATAAATCAGCTACTAGGTTTGCTTATTGCCATACGAGTACCCATGTTAACCTTTTACATGATACCTGACGAAGACGAAAACGTGATGCTACAGTCTAATCGAATAAAAAATAGATTCGGCATAAATGTGGTTATTTCACTGATTTTCAGAATGTTGTTGGTTTTGAAAACAACATTTTTGAATTGGCGAAGCACACGAGCATTCATTTTAATGAAAAAATAACACAGCCGATAGTTGCAACTGTTTCTTAACGTTTAACGTTTTTAAAAGGAAACATATACAATCTAGAGTACTTTTACAAATTGTCTGGTCGAGTGCATTACCGATTCCAGTTTTGTATGTTTTTTTTTTTTTAAATTCCACACCATCAATGAAAGTCCGATATCAAGTAGTGTACGAAAAAGTATGTTGTTTTTAAATTTGTTTATTGTTAAGAAACAAAATATCAAACATTGCGTTGTGTCGTGTCAATTTTACCTTGGTCTTTGATATTTACGGCCACGTGAATATATTTTTCTGCCGCACGGCTCAAAATAACATAGAAAAGCATCAATCAAACTAACAGCAATTTGTCACGATTTAAACGCGCAAAACCCACTTAGCTTCAGATTAAATTCTATATTTATTCAATCATTAAACATACAAATTATGAAATCATGTTTAGATACATCAATAGTTAAAGAAACAGAACAATAAACTTCTTGATGATAACAGATGAAAAATGACCAAAATAATATCAATAATTACACAATTCCCCGCCTGGTCATGGAATTTAGTTAATAGATTAATATATTATAAGGAAATATAAGCTCATTGTAAAGCGGCCTTCATATAGCTTCCAACTCACAATTTCATTAAGATCTTGTGGTATTAAACTGATATTGTAGCAGGAACAAATGACAAAATGACAAAGGTGCATGTTTTGATAATTGTCTTACCAAAGTTGGCACAGAAGTCTTCGACTATCTAAATATAATTATTTGTTTTGCTTTCATGCATATACTGGAAGCTACACATGACATGACCGAAACTTCTACGTAATGGTTAACAACATCAATTGAAACAATCATAGCAGTAGTTCAACTTTTATCAATGTTATACATTGGCAAAAATTGGTTAATTGAGTTTCGTTCACAATTATGTTTTAACGATTTGTAGAAAAAAAGTTTAAATATGTAACCACAAACCTGGTTTATTGTTTGATTGAAGACCATTCTGGCGCCCATACATGTCAACAAAATGAATATAAAGTAATCAGATCTCACGTTGATATAAATTATACTTAACACTGCTCGATGCAACATACGAACGAGAGGATGATAGGCGTCGAATTCGTTTTGGTTGTGTTAGGTCAGTTTACATTTACCGATGCAGGATTTCATGCATTTTTACAAACTGATTTAGGTGGAATTAATGGTGCACACAAGAATGTTAGCGTCAATGGAACGACAAAAACCGTGCATTTGTTTCTGGGGGTCCCCTATGCAAAGCCTCCAGTTGGCAACCTGCGATTCAAAAAGCCGGAACCATATTTAAATTTCACGACTGATTCTACCAAGTATAACGGAAACTACTTCCGGAGTGCATGTGTCCAATTTTCATCCGTGGTAAAAAATCCTGTTTTCACCAGCGAGTCAGAAGATTGTCTATACCTGAACATATATAAACCTGCAAAGGCAAGTAGTCTCGCGGTTATGGTTTGGATTCACGGTGGTGGCTTCACATCCGGTTCAGCCGACCAGTTCACCATGGAGATATTAGCTGCATTTGGTGATGTCATCGTCGTTACATTCAATTATCGTGTTGGTATATTTGGCTTCTTTAGTACTATGGATGAAAATGCCATGGGGAATTATGGTTTGTGGGATCAGAGGCTCGTGTTTCAATGGGTCAAGAAACACATCCATTCCTTCGGTGGAGATCCCAACAGAATAACAATCTTTGGTCAGTCCGCAGGTGCTGTCAGCTGTTCGTTACACGCCATGGCAGAGCTAAATCGCAATTTGTTTCAGAGAGTGATTACACAGAGCGGCAGTGCAATGTCCGTGTTAAATCATATGTCTATTGATGCCCGACTTAATGCCATAAAGGTTTCGGAAAACGTCGGATGCAAAATCAGCAAAGAAGATTCAAACAACAAAAGCAAACTAGCAAACATGGTACAATGTTTAAAAAAAACGGACGTGCAAAAAATAAAAGACGTTATGATTACAATAAGGAACAAAGACCAAGGCAGGGGATTACCAGAATTCTTGCCAGTTGTGGACGGCGACTTAATAAAAGTTGATCCGAGAGATCAGAAACAGTTAGAAACTAGAAATAATGATGGTCTTCATTTTTTTGGATCACTAGATTTTCTTAATGGAATCACGAAGTGGGAGGGTGTTTCATTTATGCATATTATACAAAATGACATTAATGATTTATATAAACCTCAGCCACGTTCGGAAACTATCGAAAACTGGCTTAATCGTTCACTGATTAAATCCATTTTCAAACGAAGGTTTCCAAACGAAATTCAACAGTTGGTTTTGAATAGGTATACGAATTGGGATGACCCGTTAAGTCCAGAAACAGTTCGGGAACAAGTACTTCAATTCCTCGGCGATGTCGCATACAATGTTCCCGCAGTTCGTGCTGCCCGCGAACACTTCAAGCACGAGTATGATACCGGATCCGGAAACTACCTTTATCACTTTGTAGCTGAGCCACCCGTTCATGTCATGGAAACTCCCTCATGGATAAAGGGTGCCACTCATGCAGACGAACTATTGTTTCTGGTAGAAATGGACAACTTTGACAACTACTCAGACTGGCAGCGACAACTGTCGGTATCAATGATGACATATTGGGCTAACTTTGCGAAAACCGGGTACGTATTGTAATATTTATATTAATATGGTTGAAGTAGACGTTCTTTTTCAGAGCATTTAAATTCCGATGCATAGTCTGATTAATCCGTTTGTTTTCATTCTGTTTTTTTATTTTTTTTATTTGTATAAACAAGTTTGTCAAACTAGACTTTTAATGCAAAGTTTAATTCAATCTTTAAAACACAAGTTCGAACATGTTCGGCAATGAGCCACAATATTTCCAATATCATTTTAGGAAATACCTAGTAATGCCGTTGTTGATAACATCTATATAATGCTGTATAAAACGTGTGAATTGTCTACGATGTATAGTTTGCATTATGTATATACATAGTTTGTTAATATGAAATACTTCTTGTAACAGAATCCGGATTAAGTTTGCAAATCCGGAATTTTTGCAAACTTATTTTCTTTGTTTTTCACCAAATGTTTTTTATTTTTGTATTTTTAAAATGTGTTAGGTAATACTAATAAGAGATATTTTTTGTTTCCTGAAATTTAATTTAGAAATATTTTTTTTCTGCATTTAAAGTATTTTTTTCCAATGGGATTCGCATTGGAAAATGGCCTTCCCATTGGAAAAATGGTTTTTCCAATTGGAGAATCAGCCCAACATTTTTTGTTGGAAAATTCTCCCACATTTTCAAAAAAGGAATTAGAGATTAATAACAATCATTATCATTAATGGTTAAAATGTTATCTAGAAAAAGTGTGTTTATAGTACTTTTTATCATTGTTTGTAAAAAAATCCCGTCGACCATTTTTTCCAATTGGATATTTCCCACAATTCAATATGGGAAAATTCAGGAAATTGGAAAACTCCAATTGGAACATTGTCCCATTGGAATCTTCCAATTGGTAACATTGGCAATGGGTTTAATCCAATTGGAGGTTCTGGCAATAAATTTTAATGGGAAAATATTTCAACTTTCCTAAATCTCTTTAAAGAATACCTATTTATTTATTTAGGAATATATTTGAAGTTTTGTTTTATTGTTTACCTGTGTCCTGACATTATATCCATCCATTTCCAAGCTAATACTTTTGTGCTGATATCTTAGCGATAAGATTTAAGCATCTTTTGATGAATTTGAATGCAATAAATCATATCAAAAATTACCTGAAGTATTCTTACTCAACCAGTGACACAAATTCCAATTTTTAAATATCTTTACACTAGTTTCATCTCCTCAGACGCCATTTTTAATCGATTAAGTTGTGGTTACAAACGACTAAGAACTGATTAATTTTGAGACCAAAGCTATACTCACTTTTACGTTTGAAAATGTTATTTCGGTTGTCAGTACCTTTACACAAAAATGTACCATTTTCTTGATTTTTAATGAAGATGTAATTAATTGATGGAAATCCATATGAAATGTTTTACCTAAGATAATAGTTTATTTCATACACACTGTTCTGCAGGGGAGCAGGACCTTTCAACCCCAAGAGGCTTTTCAACCCTTCTAAAAAAGAACACTTTTCAGTTTTCAACCCTTAGACTTTTAAACCCCTATGTCAAAGACTTTTCAACCCCTACCTATTTGGACTTTTTAGCTCCTATATCAAATACTTTTCAACCCCTAGTTGAATTATTTTAATAACCATATTAAAGACGTTTTAACTCCTAAACCAAAGACTTTCCAACCCCTATTATTTGGTTTTGAGCTGGTCCAAGCTTAACACCATTAAAAATGCTGGAAGGCATTTTAGAATGTTAACATGCATCATGTGCCAATGAAATGCCTTCCTCAAACAGTAATACTAGTATATGTTTGAGAAAAAAATATCGAACTGTACAGAAATATAAAGCTGGTGAATTTTGCATTACAAAATAAACGCTATTGGTAATTAATGCCATGTTGTCACTTTACTACATACCCGGTAGTAGTATATAAGCCAGTCATCCTACAAGATAGCAGTGAAGCAAAAATACACATATGATGATTACTTGTAAATCATCTTGTATATGTGGAAAAAATGAACTTGTTATCTAGCTGATTGTAAAAACACTTTGTCATTCTTAAAGGGACTCGTACCTCATTGGCACCAAATAATCATTTTACAGGGAATGTGTCTGAAATAATTAGTTAACTCTTTGATACTGAAATTGCAGAACAAAATACAATGAAAGTATGAAAATAAAGTCTTGTTTTAATCAGGGGTGAACCTACCCTTTTTACGTCATGGACACATAAATAGCATAACCACTCAGCAAAAGGGACTCGTACATAATTTATGGATATTTTGATCATGCATACCTTGGAAGCAACACCATTTATTTCGTATTTAAAACAAATTTGCTAAAGAACCACATTTTACAAACTACGAGCTATAACTTATACAATAAACTCATACCTGGTTGAGCATTTTTGGTGTAGAAATGAGGCACCCAAAATGCCAACAAGTACATATGCATGCATAAATATTGAAGCAATGGTTAATATCGTCGCTTAAGTATATCCCTCACGCATCAAAATTAATTTTGCAATTGCACTAGTGGCCAGAAGGAGGGGGGGGGACCCCCCCCCACCAACCACAACGTACCGATGTCGTCCAAGTTAACTTTTCGTTTCGAGGTAGGGGATACAGGGTAATCCAGAAGAACTGGAAAAAAGGTTGTGAAATTGCGTAAATTTGTTTAATTTTTGTTTAGTGACATTGTTATTCAAAATCAATACATACACATATATAACAAACATCAATTGTGACTGATAATCCTTTAACTACATACTAAATAATGCATCTATTGAAAATATTTATTACTGATAACAAGATTGTAACCGTGTTTTAAATAGCAGAAAGCGCAAAAAATATTAAATGATTAGTAAATGCTAAAAGATTTATTGTGGTCTACTATAGTCTCATAAGGTAGAAATACCGTGTGTAATTCTCATTTCTTTCAAATTTAACTCGATATCCTTCATAAGAACCATTGTTTTCGACATTTATTCATTCTTTTAGGAATATTGAAACAATATTATTAATTGTGGTAAACCTTATCTGGCAGTACTTAAGAGTGCATCTTTGACTTTATTACTCGAGTAAATGTACCTTTCAAACCGGTTTAACACAAACATGTCACCGTAATCAATACCATCTGCGTTAAGATGTCGGGTATGTGTTAGACGAATGATTTTGTTTAATGGAGCTTTGAAGAGCGATGAATGACACTAAGGTGGTGCCAAATTGATATCTCAAACACCCATTGGTAAGTCATTTATTTTTTCCATTTAATTTTTGAACATATAAACAGTCAATAAGTAGGACATCTCGTAAAGAACGTTCACTTGAAACAGGCATTTTCTTATCCACACTTCGACAGGGAGTGGGGCTACTCTGCCTAAATAGCCGTCAACGAGTATTTTAAGAAATATCAAAATAATAAAAAATGGTGTCCCAGTGGTTACACCAGTCAATTGTAACCATGCCCCCCCCCCATAGTCCACCTAAATGACCGTCAATGAGTCTTTTGACGATTTTAAGACTATGGCAGTTACAGGGATACACATGAAATGTCAAAATAATAAAAAAGTATCCCTAATCGCTCATTATTGTAGCTACCCCCCCCCCAGTCTAAAATTATAGACGTGTAATACATTCTTCCCATCCTTACTGGTTGACGGTACATTTCCGAACAGGGCACAAATCCTGAACACCTGCTAAAACACGCGTTTGTTTACCGTAATCGATTATTCGATGATCTAGATCAATACAGAGGCTTGCCTTAGTCACACTTGCGAAGTTTCATCTTGTTTTGTTAGATATTTTTCTAAAAAATGCCATTTATTTAATATAGCATACATTTTAATTATAATTGTATGACCATGTATTTTCGCTTTTCAAGTGTTCGGTATTTGTGCCCTCCATAGCGTAATTGGAAGGGTGATTTACTGTCCATAAAATTGAACGATTTTCGACATAATATTGACGAGATCGTGAATCTGTACTTTGACAGCTGTTTTCACGTGAACCAAAGATGTTTCATACGAAAGTTTAACTTACTACAACATAAACTCTCCAAGATAATTGTAAAAAACATCAGAAAGTGTTCGGATTTGTGACCTTAGCCAGTAACGTCTAAACGGGTTTGTGCCAAAACCGGGGGTGTTTTGAAAAATATTGAAATTGTATTAAGTGAAGTATTTTATCGTTTAAAATGATCATAAAGGTTTATATTCCTACTTTACCATGTAAGTGAAAAGTAATTTTGCATTAAAACACATTATTTGCCTTTCCAATAAAACAAAAGTTGACTGACACAGACAACAATTATGCCAAGCGGAACAACTCGACCCAATCGTAATAACTCGGCCACCACTGACAAGCTTCATGATAGACCTCGTAAATACAATCGTAACAACTCAGCCATGGCCGAAATGTTCCAATTGTTTAAAAATTGTGCCCTGAAGCCTTGCAGGTGCCCTTCATGTATATATCGCTATGTTTTGACAGCAAGAAATGAAAAAAAAACACGTCAAACTTATAATTATTCATAGGATATGACATTTTTATGTATGGAAGTGATATAAAATAACATAATCTGGTAATATTTCTTGTTTAATGATATTTTTGAGATGTTAAATGCTTTAACCCGGAATCCCGATCGGAATAACTACCCACTTTTGATACTAAATAATTTGTATGTGAAGGATTTGCCATATCAAAAAACATACAAAAATCCGTAAACGTACAATTCTTTGGTCTATTAAGATTTAGCTGGGTTGGCTGGACCGAAAGTAAAAGTCCCCGCTATTCCCGGACCTTGAGGGGGGGGGCATGGTTACAATTGACTGGTGCATTATTGTAGCAAGGGGGATAGAGATGGCGCATTTCCCACTAAAATTGTGTAAGGATTTACTTATTTAATAATTTAATATAGTTGACTAAAGAGTATTAAACTAGTTCAAAATGAGCTATTTCAGACAAAGTCGCTGCTATCCCCCGCACCTAAAACAAGGAAAGCTGTTTTACTTTTTGTTAGGCATATGTAATAACAGCATTGAGGAACAACGTTTAAGTAATATCTTTACTAAGCTTTTAAGGTTTTTTAAACTGCATGTATATATAAAGGTAGAATGCCTCTTATGGGCATCATTTCAAACTATGATCAGCTTGATAATTTCTTATTATTATGTGTACCATTTCCTGATTATAAATTTAGAAGAATTTTACTGTCAAATTAACAAATATAATCAAACTGTACTTAAATAGTAATTAAAATTTTAACACAATGTTTTGACAGCATAAAAATGAGTCCTTGTGAATGTCATTTTACAGCGAAATCAACAAGTTCAAAAAATACTCATGACCTGTTCCTTATCAATATGAAATATCTTTAAACTTTTAGGAACATTATGCAAAAAACAAACATTATGTTTTACCTTCGGTATAAGAAAATAACTATTTTCTAATAAAACTATTGTTGAAAAATGTAAGCTAATGAAATGGAAAATAAAAAGATGCTTGAAGCATCTTTTTATTTTCCATTTCATAATATTCATGTGAGCAGTTCATCTTCAAAGCAACCCAGAAGCTGACAGCTTCTGGGTTGCTTTGAAGTTGAACTGCTCACATGAACCCACAAAAGATGTGTAGGTATGTGCTTAACAATAAAGGATAAAGCATTAAAATGAAGCATTTCAAGTGGAGGTTTTCATTAGGGTAGTTCTATCTTAAACACACACTTTACTTTACTAATTATTTTTTTCTCTTTTTTAATCTATTTTCTTTAACCAATTTTCTTTAACAAACAGTAGGGTCAGTCCCAGTATACAGGACAATTATTCAATAAAATATTTATCCTTTTGATATCATAATTGTTAAAAAAGATATCAAAATGTAAAGAAAAAATAACAGAGACCGGGTTCAAACTGTGGTCGCCAAAATTGCAGTCCAGTGTTGTATCCACTGCTATGAAAGTTTACATTTGTTTATTTGATTTAATATATACCTTGGTTACAAACATTAATTGATAACATCGACTAGCCAATCACACATTAAAACAGTTAAAAAATTATTTATATTAAAAATTAATTATACTAGGTATGCCCACCTAGTAATCTTTTTTAATGGAAAAAATGTGAAAAATGAATTAATTGTAAACTATGTGGTACTTCAGTTAGTTAGTTTCAATGCATTGTACACATTGATACCAATTCATGTCAGTTTTCGACAATTTTCTCTTCTTTCGCTATTCCATCAGACGGTGTATAGCCCCTGAATTAAGTTTCACTCTATTTCATTGAGTATATTTCTTAAAAATCCTTTTTTTGTTCGAATCTGTTAAAAGGTCAAAAAGTCACAGTCATGTGAGCATCTTTGAGGCCTCTCAGTTATTATAACCAATGCACCAGTCAATTGTAACCACGCCCCCCCGGTCCGGGGGTATACTGGGAATAGTCGGGGAAATGGGCCGTGTTTTTACTTTCTATGTGGCCACGCAGGGCCGGGTGACCGCAGTAGTTTTGTCTTTGAGCCAAATTTAGCCGAGATTGGGCCTTATATAGAGTCTCTGGTGGGCGGGGGCATTTGGCCGGGGTTTTACCATCAGTTCGTCCCCGCCGGGGAGGGGGATTAGACCCAGGGTTGGCTGGACCGAAAGTCAAAGTCCCAGCTATTCCCCGGACCTGGGGGCGCCGTGGTTACAATTGACTGGTGCAAAACATATAAGATATTTATAAAATAAATAAAAGTACAGTTAATCAATATATCTTAATTTTAATGTGGTAAATTAACAAAGAATGAGATAGATGCTTTATGCAAAATCTCACAAAGATGTAAAAAAATACTAAAGAGTTCGGGTTTGCTAGTTTGTAAAAATATTTCATGGAATCATGGTAAATTGTTATATTATGTCCAATGACAGCCCATATATTTTTTAACTACTCGAACCTTTCTTGTTATAATTCTTATTATTTATTTTTTTAGTTGATGTGTGATGCTGATAATACAGAGACAGCTAGAGTGACAGAGTTTGATGAATAAACTTAAATTAAAAAGACAGTGAGTACAATAATCTATCTTAACATGTCTTGTGTGTAAAGTGTGATTCCGAAGCAGTATATATATATATATATATATTATATATATATATATATATATATATATATATATATATATATATATATATATATATCTTTTTAAGTTTTGAATCACAAATTTAGATCAAAGATCTATTATCACACTAAACCTAAAGTATATATGAAAAGTCATGTGAATTGTGCAAGTCATATAATATAAAATTTATATTGATCAAGTCAAGCCATGCCATGTAAAATAACTGACATCATATCAAAGATTGTATGAATCATTCTCAGAGCTATTGAAAATATTTAATTGGTTGTAAGTGGATCATGCACGGTAATTTTGAGTAACCCACCATGCAGCCAATACAATATGGCTAAAAAGGCTTTGATAATATTTTTTATCTAATGTTTATCTTTCCTAAAATATTTATATTTATAAATCTATTTACTGGTATAAATCTGAATTTATTTATCTATTTATTAATGCATTTATTTGTTCACTAATATATACAATACACTTATGGTTGTATATTGTCTAGCTAATACATGTATACAAATATGCATAATATGCATAATTATGGGGGTGGGGTCATAATTACCTATGGTGTACTGTATTGTTCTTACGAAGATATGATTTTGACTAAAGTTCTTACTGAAAAAGCAGTGCAGACTGGCTGTTTAAATAATTAATTAAATCTTAATGGGTTTAAATGTATTTTATTTTATTTTTAAAGATATTTTAGAGTTTAAAAGGAAGAGAGTCTGTTTTAAAGACTGAATAATTATTTAGTCAGGATAAAAAATAATTATTTTTCAAAATCAAGTTCAAATAATTTTCCATTATTTGGCAAATGGAAAAAAAGCTTTATATATTAAGAATGTTTTACTCGATAGATAATAGGCCCAGTATCTTTTGCATTGCAACACTAAGAAAGTAAATATTTATTTTTTGGCTTTTACCAATTCCATCAAAGTCTGTGAGTGGCTCATGATGCTAGGCCTGCCAATTTAATGGTTTTCGAAATCATAAATTGAGACAACTTATAACTTTTGTATAAAATCTTCAAAGCTTTCAATAACTAAACATGTCATCCACCTTATTTTCTCGATTTAAAAATAGTTTTCACTCAACAACTTACTTATTAATCAGGATAATAATTTGATAATGACTATCACTATCATTCTGTAAGATAATGTACTGGTTCATAAATTTAATCCCCAATATATTAGATGAGTGTGATAGTATATGCTCTTAATAGTTGTAGCCCGGAATTATACGTAGGAAACAATAGGGTCATTGGACTGTTACACGAATTTCAATAGCTCGAAATTCACCTTTTATTTGTACCGGCATGGGAAAACCCTGTTATGTTAATACATATAGCCCGGAATTAACATTGGGTTTTCCCATGCCGGTACAAATAAAAGGTGAATTTCGAGCTATTGAAATTCGTGTAACAGTCCAATGACTCTATTGTTTCTGAAGTAATGTGCGTATATTACAACGGTTTAATTTTGTTTGTACCGGAGGATTAGGTCGGAAAAAACAGAATAGCTATAATTCCGGGCTACAACTATTCCGGGCTATATATAATATATATATAAATGCACGAAATCAATGTGGGATTTTCATTAAGTTTTGGTTAAACCATCTTTGTAACAAATTACAGTTACTTCCAAATTACATCTTATTCTACATAATACAAACTGGAGGACAGTTTCTTTTTATTTGGTAATGTTAAGAGACTTGAAGACGAAAAAATGTTTAAATTCAGAAAACCTTACACAAAGTAGAAACCTTCTATTAATGTCATTATCTTGAAAAAATTAACATGCCTTTTAGAAATTGTATCAATCTGTGAAAATCTACATTTTGCCTTCGACATGTTATACAATTTAAGGATATTTACATGGAAATTAAGTTCAATTCTAAATTGACAGTCATGTATTTCTTCCAAAATTTTCATAGTATAAGGAACATGAATTTTTTATGAATTTAAGTGCATAACTGCAGATAAGGATCATTATCCTAAATCAATTACAAGCCAATTCATAGTCATGCATATAGCCCCCTTTTCAAAATATGATTGTGATTGTCTCATATGACCAGTCTTTCTCTGTGGGGGTGGGGGCTGTCAGTCATAAGGAAACCTTTAAAAGGCATATTCATTCAGCCAATCAGATGTCAGATTCAGTGAAAGGGGCGATGCTAGGTCAAGTAAAAGGGGTGGAGCTAAAATAAATACTGACATTCAATGAAGATAAATCCCCCTTTGGCCTCACAAATATGTTTCAGTCACACTAGGGGTTGTGACAGGGTCAAGCCATAATGGAGCCATAGGCAAGCAGACTTTTATTAACCAACAACAACAACAGGTGTAATTCTTACCAACTGAGGAAAAAACTTTAGAGGTTTTATTACTGCTCATTTTCTTATACAAATTAAATATCTAACAATGACAAATATAAAATATGATAATTCAAGCATAATATTGACACCAAACATGACACATCTTGCAAATGGTATTGAATAAAATTCCTACACTTCTTATAATGATAATACATGAGACCAATATCAAAACCATTATCCTGTTAAATAGGACAATGGATTTGATATTGGTAATTCACAGACAATACAATGTAATTAAGTAAAAAAATACACAGTATGCACATCTGGCTTCAAACAAAAATTGTTGCTTAGACCAAAAAAAGTATTTATAGTTTCCATTTAAATATCAAATAGGGTAGGCATACGGTAACTGTTTTTTTTGAGGACCATGTTTCTTTGGCAAACTGACCTATATCAGGGAATTATTAAGGTCTTTACTAAACAAGCACATATTGATCAAAACACCAAAAACAAAAAAGGATCAGAAGGATAAAAATAGGGTCAGTTGGGCGTAAAAAAAGATTTTTGAATCCTTATTTTGTCAATGATGTCATGTCAGTGATCAAAATGATAACACAATTTAAGCCCTGCATTCTGGAATGTGGGGCTAAATTCTTGATTGTGTTATAGTAGGGCCAAAAATAAAATGATTTGGTTAGGGTTACATCCTTTTTAAAAACAGAAAGAGTAAAAAGTATAAAGGATTTCATTTTTAAAATACATAATATATATGCGTTTTCACTTTAAAATACATGCATTGTTACAGTCTTGTTTTCAGTAGGTAACTTTTCCTTAAATGCATTCTTTGGAAAGTAATTTAAGGTTTATTATTCAAAATATATGTTAGTCAACTTGTGTACGTATTGATTTCCAACTTTTTTATTTTTTGTTTAAACTTTATTTATTAGAATTTCTTTGCGTAAATACCTGCTTATGTGATAAAAGACTGCTGACTAAAGATTAGATTTCAGATTTTGATATTTCCTTTCCAAATTTAATGTTTTACAGCTTAAACTGTTACTAACAGTTTAAGAAAAATGCATAAAACATCAATTTTGGATGGAAGTATGAAAAGCTGCAATCTGATATTTTGTCAGCAGTCTTTTATCGCTGGTTTGCAGATATTTACGCAAAAATTCGCTTGTTCGAAGACAAAAATTTAAAAAAAAAGTTGTCAAAACGTTCAATCTGTGAGGTTGCAGCTTTAATATAAGACTAACGTAAATATTAAAAACACAAGAGGCCCCTTTAATATTAACATGTCAATATCAAAAAGAAGATGAAAACTGAAAACTATGAGAAAGTGTTTTTATAATTAAAGATAAATTGCTTTAAGCAAATATCTGAAATTAATAATTGTCATGCAAAGCAGCCTGTAATGAATATGAATATTAGATTTTGGCCTTGAACACCTTTTTAAGAAGAGTGTTTTGAAGTAAGGATTATCATAATGCTGAACTGAATATTATATACTGTAGCTTTGTAGCAAATCCTTATGATTAAAGTCACTGTGTCTTCCTTATGCTGTGATAAAGATCTCCATAGTAACATTTCTAAACCTAATAAATTAAGTGAAAAAGGGTGTTTATTGGGGGTAATAAAACACATCTTGATAATGGCCAATTAGTTTTAATCTTTCAAGTGTTGGTAGGATGGGAGGGGGGGGGGGGTCTTAACTTTTTGAACTGCCAATATTTTCCTGGTTATTTTGTCCACCATGTCAAAATGATCTGGGTTGTTTTGTCAACCCTGTCTAAATGGGTTGGACTTGTTTTGTCCCCTTAGTCAAAAATGACATGGGATGTTTTGTCCTACATTTTTATAAAGGAGTTCAGAATAAATAACACATTAGTTTTCATGCTTATATAAAATAAATGCAAATGACTTTCATTATAAGTTTAAAAAATACTCTTAACGCTGCATTCTCACAGATTTACCATTTTTACAACTTTTTTATTTTGGCCATGGAAAGAGCAAATTTTTGCGTAAATATCTGCAACCCATTGATGTAAGATTGTTGATAAAAACAGATCTTAGATTTTCATATTTTCGAAAATGTTTTAGAGCTTAAACCCTTACTAAGGGTTTAAGAAAAATGCATAAAACATCAATTTATGAACTTAAATATAAAAATCCGCGATCTAATTTTTTGTCAGCAGTCTTATTAACTGGTTTCCATGGATTGTAGCAAAAATTGGCTTGTTCCAAGACAAAAATTAAAAAGTTGTCGAAATGTTTAATCTGTGAGAGTGCAGCTTTAACTATGGAAGCTTTTCAGTCATTTGCCTATATGTCTATTTGATTCAGTAAATACTTCATATAAAGCTAGGCTTATTTGGATATGCTTATTTTTCACCGGGTTCTATTTTTAGCACATAACAGCTTCATTACAAGAATATATTAATTATTATTAAAGCTGCACTCTCACAAATTTACCGTTTTTACAACTTTTTTATTTTTTTTTTGTCTTGGAAAGAGCAAATTTTTGGGTTAGTATCTGCAAACCAATGTTAAAGACTGCTGACATAGATCATATCGCAGATTTGCATATTTTCGTTTGAAAGCCAATGTTTTGTGGGTTAAACTATTACTAACAGTTAAAGAAAATGCATGATCTAATTTTTTGTCAGCAATTTTATATCACTGGTTTTCATGGATTGTTGAAAAAAAAAACTTCCTCTGTTGGCCAATTGAGAACAAAATCAAGAGGTTTTGGGTTTTGCTGTTTATACGTTCTGGAACTTTTCCAAAGCATTTATTTATAGGACTTATGAATTTTATGTACAGCATTCTGTATATTGTCAAGTGTCCTTTTTTAAAATTATATACAACATGTATAAATTTTCATGTTTCAGGAAATAACCACCATCTCTCTCAGAGGTCATCTTTCTCATTATTGTGGGGAAACCTCAAAGGGCATCAGGAAAACCTTCATTAACCTCTTTGTGCCCAGTGGCTTGTGCAACAGTGTTTCAGATGTATAAATACCTTTTTAATTTGTGTATATCAATTGTATAATGACTTGTTTTTATGTATTAAATATATATATATATATATATATATATATATATATATGATTTATTATATATATAGACTTCCTGATAGCATTTAAGTTGTGAAATATTAAATAATCTAATCATAAAAAAATGCTTGGAAATGACAAAAAAAAAGATATTTGTCGAATAGGAAGTTTCACCTGTCCTGTTTATATTACAAATCATTTTAAATCAGACAGAAAATTCAATATACTTGTTGTATCTCACTGTTTATTTGTCTTCACATTTTGTATTGTCACATCAAGTCTGTTTGAACATCCTAGAGAAGATAAGTGTATAGAAGCGGATATGATATAATAAATATGCATATAAATGTGCTGGGGATTATTTTCAGATTATCATTAAAATGGGGATAATGGATGACTGGCCACACATATGGGGCTATGGACAAGCTTCAGAGCAGGCTGCCAGGTGTTGGTGTTAGTAGTTTATACTCCGGGTCCCGGCATGAGCACATTGAAGGGTCCCAGAGTGACAGTTCAACCACCGCACACCTGTCCTGGGCAGAACCAGTACTAGGTGTCTTCACCTCTGCAAGTAACTGACAACTTCTGTACATGCCAGGTGCAGTGGTACAGTTCGAATGGTCGTAGAAAAGATTTCATAACCAATCACAACAGAGGTGACCTGGTCCGCCCGGGAATCGAACCCGGGTTGTCCAATTCAGAGTCCAGCACTCTACCGATTGAGCTGACCGGGCGGACATATTAGCTACATTAGATGACAAGCCAACTATGCTGGACATTCTTCACAATAAAATGTGATGTCACAGGAGCTGTCTATCTCAACAGCTCACACTGTCCGTATTTGACTAAAGGAATGAATGAAGTCACTGCAGAAGTTAGATTGAGGAATGTCCATGTCACTACCCATCATGTGGAAGGAGTTGGATAAAAAAGTGTGGCCTATGTATTGAAACTGCTCCGATTTCCAGTTACGGACAGTCTTGATTTGTTTGATTACATTTTTGACCAACATGATGGTCTAAATGAACACTTACTGGTAACTGGTAAAATCATGGCCCAGATGTTCCAAGAGGCAGGCGAGTGTGAAGTTACTAGACTCCATTTCTTTATATTATGGGTTGATCTGAGGTTCCAGTTCAGTTAAAGTACTGATGGAACACCAAGTGTTTGCCATAATACAGCAACATTTGATTTGTAACTATGTATTTGTTTGAATTGTTGAAACAGTACTGTTTACTAAATAATGTGTATGTATATGAAGAATAATATTATAAATAATTTGTAAGAACCTTTTGATATTAAGTAAAATGTCGATAAGTCTAAATATGTATCTGTAAATCATTTTTGTATATCTGCATCACATTGCCTATATTCCTCAATTTATATTTTTCTTTTAGCCAGTCAATAACTTTTCTTAAGTTCTATCTTCAAAATTGACGGGACAGGGATTATAGCCCTTAATTAACCCAAATATGTAACATTCAATGCAAAATTTCTAATTGGCTGCATTTAGGCAGTTCAGATGCAGGAACAAACATCACTTGGGTCCTTAATAATAGCTTTCCATCTGACATAGAAGATCCAATAAAAGGAATTTGCCATGTGACTGTTTATTAACTCTCAATTTATTGAAAGTGAAATTACTTACATGATTTGTAAGAACTAAGTTATAATGATATCAAATGATTGTTTAAATAAAATAAAATAGATGATTACATACATGAACTATTTTTATTTCTTGTTTGTCAATATGAAGAGTAATGCAATGGCTTTTGAATTTCATAAAAGAAAAGGATGGAAAAATGTATGTTTATTGTTTAAGCAATTAATTAAGTAATAAAAGCATTTTTTTTCTCTTTTTTTTCAAATAGTGCTATCTTATAATACTGATCGTTATTTGTTTGATTTTGGTACAAATGAAGTATATAAGGTATGTCTAATGATACAAATAGCAAAAATTCAAATGCAAATCATGGTGACTTGACTAAATGTGAATGGTAATTGAATCAAAATAGTTAATAAATAATAATGTTCATTTGAAACAATTGAGAGTATAAGTTTGGTTTGTGTATGCCATATATTCCCGGGGGGGGGGGGGAATCCCCAGCCTTATAAATTAATAATGAATAAGTATATTACTATGCGCAGTGCTATAATTAATTAATAAGTAAATGTGCTGAGTAAAATTTGTAAAAATTCTGTCTTGTTTTTTATGTATTATTTATTTATCATATGCATTGACAATTCATTATAATTTCATAATATATTATTTATTCTTTTATTGTATGTATTCTAGATCATTAAATAAATATAAGTAAATATGCATTCAAATTTCTGTATTTAGTCAATAAATGTTGATATTGCGCTTAGTTTCATTAAATCCCTTGGTCTAATATCAAAATCCCCTGAAATTAAGACCAAAATCCGCTGGACTTTAGACCAATATTCCCTGGAATTCAGACTAAAATCCACTGCAAAGCATCTCAAAAATATGGCATGCATGTATTTGTGTCTGTCTTTTACCTTAAAGGTTGTATCCACCAGGAATACTTTTTGTATCCTCTCAAAATTCAGACTAGGAAACTGACTTGAGGTTGAATTTATAAAATTATGTTTTTCATCATCTTCAGACAAATAGAAAATACTCAAAATAGCTATCAGCTAAAATCTTATTCAACAATAAATGTTTGAGAATGCTAAATATTAGAAGTACACAGGGTATAAATCTTGTGAAACACATAGCAATAACGTGCTAAATAATGCACGTGAATCTAGGTAACTTGTAGTAGTAGAAGTCAAGTATCATCTTGATTTATTACAGCAGAAGCAGTGATTACGAACTTCGTAATCACAGCCCCAGAAACAGAAGCGTTTTTATTAAATCTCCCAGGTTGCGGAAACATGGCACATCGCAGGTGCGGATACAGGAATTGATGTTAGAGGGGTAGTAACTTAGGGGCGCAACTTTTGACATGTGTTCCTCCCTCAGAACCGAAAGTATATGGCATAGTCTGTTTTACGGGAATTTGGGGTTACTCCCTCATGTATGTAGTCGGAAATGGTGCATTATGAGCTTATTTTATTACCTTTGTTTCTCCGATATTGATGAAAACAGTAAACTTCGATTAATTTAGAGGTGGCGCACGCCGGGCGCTTAAACCGCTAGTGCTTCGACCAAATTCCTTGAGCTACACAGTTCGTCCAGGGCCAATTCCCCGCTATTTTGGCGCGAACACAAAACCACCGACTGTCCCCCCGGACCTGGTGGTGGGGGTGGGGATGCTTACCATTGACTGGTGCATTACTTTAGCGACAGCGATAGGTTTTCATATTACTTTTTCCCTGTTTGAATGTAATATCTTAATTGTCTGTTAATATGTTCACTGATAAAACTTTTGCGGCCTGGCACATTGCATCTCATTAGTCATGGCAGTATTCTTCAAGTTCAGGCTTCTTATTTTCAAAATTCAAAATGTTTATTTTCTAAACCATTAATTGATTTATCAACACCATATTCACCCATTCTCATTTACAAGAGGTATGATAGTGATAAATCAAATGTGGAACGCAGGGCACCATCACTCTGGTGAACGAGAATAATTTCATATAGCACAATGTACATGAAATAATGACAGTATGGCGAGTCGTTCCTTCACTATTTTTACCCATAAATGCCATAAATTAAGCCTTTTCATACAATAGATCTCTATCACCTCTCCGACTCCTTTATAATTTGTGTAAATATATGAACATAATCATTTCCAATGGGATTCCCATTGGAAAAGTTGACTTTAAATGCAAAAAAAAAACATATTTCTAAATTAAATTTCAGGAAACAAAACATATCTCTTATTAGTATTACCTAACACATTTTAAAAATACAAAAATAAAAAAAAACATTGGGTGAAAAATAAAAAAAAATAAGTTTGCGAAAATTCCGGATTTGAAAACTTAATCCGGATGCTGTTTTGTAATCAACTCAGAACACAGTTTTTGTTACATCCAATTTGTATACAATTACATAACGATAACGAATGAAAGACATAAGACCATGGCAATTGTAATCAATCAAAGAAATGTATTCATATAAAAACTGAAACAAATGAAATGAAAGAAACTATGAAAAAATAATAATTCAAGTTGTTTTCAGAAGAAAAGACGTCTTCTTACTTTTTAATGTTGATACAAGGTTTTATTTCAAAAGCCTTTGATATGAAGAAGATGATAGTTCTGTCTGTT
Organism: Mya arenaria; assembly: GCF_026914265.1. Classification (NCBI taxonomy): domain Eukaryota; kingdom Metazoa; phylum Mollusca; class Bivalvia; order Myida; family Myidae; genus Mya; species Mya arenaria. Next base: position 24,170,318 of record NC_069130.1, read on the forward strand.
TTTTTTTTCAATTTCTATTCGAAATTTATATTTCCGATTCAAACACTTTTGACCTTATTGTGGTTTTCCAATAATAGCAAGATAAAAAAGTTGAACAAATAACGAATGAGTTTCTTCTGTATTTTAAAGGTCACCGAATCAAATCGACAGCATTCCAAAATGGGTTCCGTATAATGACAGACAGGAAATTTATCTCGAATTCAGCCAGGATATGGGTCCGCATTCCCTCAAGAAACACCTTTATTCCGGTGAAACCAACTTCTGGCTTAAGGTGTTCCCTGATCTTATCAAGGCATTCGACAATATGGAAATGGCGGAAAATCAGTCGGGTACATCTGCCTCAATGCACAAGAGCAACATGGATATATTGCTGCTAAGCAATGCCATTATTTTTTTTTTATACATATATATCTAATGTGGTTTAAAAATGTCCTCGTTTGATATGTTAAAAACAACTTATGACACAACTTGAAAACATAGGTAATCGGAAGACAAATCTTTTTTATGTCTATATGTTAAGGTGAATTCATGTACAAATCATGTATTAAAGCCGTTATGAATGGTAGCACAAGTCATTGTAATAAAGTCATGGTCTTTTTACTGCTGCTTATTAGATTAAAGCGTATATTCAGTGTTCAAGAAAATTTAAAGCTTATGATTAACCGCAGCAATTGCATTAATCTTACTTCTTTATTTCATTTGCTTTAACAAAATATTTGCAATAAATCGGTTGATAGAAATTTGTTTACTCTTTTCTTTTAACAACCCGCCAGTTTAATGGATGGCTATGATTGAAGTAAGATTACTACTGCCATTGTTGGAGTACAGTTTCTATGCCTACGTCATGACTCCGCTCATTTTGTATGCAAATAAAAAATATATTGCTGTTTTGGTTAATTTCCTTCTCAAAAAATATGTGCCTTAAAATAATTGTTTTTAGCAAAACAATTGTTAGAGTCGGAGGTTAATTTTAGGGTAAGTATATCTACCTGAATCGAAAATATGTATTGACTTTAAAATATATTCAAAGAATTGTTTACTTGTATTTAGAGTATCAAAGCCCTATCAAATAGATTCTTAAAGTTTTAAGCTGTAATTATGATATATTCTGAATCTACCAATGTTTTAACCCGGTGCCGGGAAATATCAACAAATTCTTAGATTGTTTTGACTGCTCGTGTCATTCTATCCGAGATTCTTTGATTGCCAGACAATCCCCGAAAATGGAAACCTTTAGTATATAATAAAACAATTTGTTTTTCAATAAGAACGTCATGTGAGATGTAAATTTCAGAATGACGTTGTGCGCTCTAAATTTTGATTATTACTGTGTTCGGCTTTGTTGCATTTCGTAGTTGCAATAAATGGATTTTTTTTTAACCATGAGGGTACAGAAATGTCAAAAAAAGGTTAATAAAAGTCATTTAGATATACATAAAAATACATTACTGAAATAGACTGGGACTTTAAGTAGATTTTGTTTTTGTTCTAACATTCAAATACTATTTATTAATAAAGTTTTATTATATCCACACTGCATAAATTTGTTTGATTGCACCTTGCACAATGAAAATTAATTTCAGCATAAATATAGAACTCAGCAAAATTAATGTTAAACTGCTTTTGTTAGTTTTGACTAGAAACAATGGGGTAAGATTGTTTCACTTGATCATACGAATTGATACACAAGAAGAATTATTGGTGTATTATTTTTCACATAATATTTTGGTATTCTCTTAAGAAACATAATTTTATATTGAAGCAATTGTGCATCAGATTATCAATTTGCAACAAAAAAGAAAATTGTCGAAAACAGTCATAAACTTGGTATTAATGTGTACAATGCATTGAAACTTACTAACTTAAGTACCACATAGTTTACAATTTATTTGAGTTAAGCAGTTATTCATTCCGTATGCGTGATTGGCTAGTCGGTGTTATCACGTGATATCACCGAGTTAGGTGTATAGATTAATTATGTAACCGGATTGAGTAAGCCGTCGTAGCTCAGTGGATACGACGCTGGATTGCAATTTTGGCGACACGGTTTCGAACCCGGTTTCCGACACATTTATTTTTACATTTTGGTACTTTTTTTACAGTTATCATACCACAGCATAACACATTCTATTAAATAATTGTCCTGAGATTCGTTACAGAAAAAAAGACTGTTTTGGTGCCAATCTGGCCATGGTGTACAGTCCCTTTAATTTTTAAATTACGAATAGGTTATCTAAGCCTAATATTTTTTCACAGCTCAGCCGATTGAAATGTAAGAACAGTTTGAAAGTCTTTTTGCTCTTCTGGGTGATTTAATCTGCCCAATGGTACCCGTGGAAAAGTAAAGTTAAGGTGAAAGTTCAAATACTTGTATTATCTATTCAATAGATTATCAATGGTATGTTTTGATAAATATCAGTGTTAAACAATATGTCTGTTGATGCCCGACTTAGCGCCATAAAGGTTGCAGAAGACGTTGGATGCCAAATTAGTAAAGAAGATTATATCACGTATACGTACGTAAAATAAAGGACGTAATGATATTAACATGGAACAAAGAAAACGTCGAGGGTTTACCAGTATTCCTGCCAGTTGTCGACGGCGACTTAATTAAGGTTGATCCGAGAGATGAGAAAAAGTTAGAAACAGAAAATAACGAAGGTTAACTTCCTTAAGATAACTTCCTTCCGAACATGCATGCGACATATACAGTTATTTTTTCGAAAAATTCTTGTATATCTGAGCTCATTTCAACACATATGTCTCAACCCGAAATCTGCTAACCTTCATAACATGTGAATAATAAAGATTGTATGAAATTGTAAAATATTTAATATGTAAAAATAAACGACAAAAAATTGATTATTTGTTTAATATGTGTATCATAGAGTACTAAAACACATTTTTATGATTCTCAGTCCAAGAGATCACCCTAAGGACCAATCGCTCGACTGGCCAAAAAATGCAGTCCAAATACCAAGTAACTGTGACCTTTGTAGGCGGAGTTTGGCAACAAAGCAACGCTCTGATTGGGGGTAGTGATCTTTATTGCTAAAATGTTCTGTTGAATGCCGGGTTGTTTACATGTTTCTTTCGATGTTTTACGAAGAATTTAAATGAAAGCAATTATTTTCTAGAAATATCAATTGGAAAATGCTTTATTTTGCATTTGATAACCAAAGAACACGCATTGAACAAATAATAAAGACAAATTAAAATTGACACGGTTTTAACTACGGTTCGTCTGTAACAACTGTGAAAACAAACATGGCTGTTGATTCTAAATTCGGCGATTTCATTCTAGGACAAATGTATTTGTTAGATCAAACATCTTAATATTGACAATTCGAGAAGACTAGCACATCACAACATTTCAATATCTTTGCGAATGTTAAAAGACAACAAAAAATGAAATTATGACGCTATAGTTACCTTGAACTGGAAGTTATCCATGAAATCACCATGACCATATTTTTTATGCCCACTCACATGGGTCATGCATATGGTAAACATGAGTTAAAATCTATCGAAAGTTCTCTTGATTAAAATGAACGTATTACAACAAAAACATTATTTCATCCAAATATTTTACAGAAACTACCAAATGATATTTATTTATTTCTGCAAATTACTTATGGACTATTTATTATGCGGAGGATAAAAAGAACGCCCAGCTAAAACACCAAGGGCGACAAGTGCTCTTACCATTTACATTCGCTCTTCATGTTTTGTTCCCCTTTGTTGTAATTAAAGACTTATTCTCAATCACTAATATGTCGAAAAAACAACAACAAATAATAAGGGAAAATGTAAATATAAGTATTGATCCTTATCTTTTGTGCGTTCATGCAGTATGAACTCTCGGCCGCGATTTTGCATATTTTGCAATAACCGCTAGCACGGTTTATGCATATGCAAAATCGCGGCCGAGCGTTCATACTGCATGAACGCTCCCCAAAATAGAATCAATCCTTAAAAGTACAGGCTGTAACTATATGCTGTCATTGTGGCAAGCATGAACGTTATTTAACCGTGTGCCATGTATTGGCATATATAAATGAAAATCTTTGATTGATAGCAGCATTTGAAATACTTGCCGGAGTATCGTGTTCTTTGGAACTTGTATCTATGGCAAGCGTATTTATTAATTAAAAACGTAAATAAACCGATCGTGACCGGAAAACGCTTTTATAACGGGTGTTCCATAATTAAGTACTCACCCAGTACAGAGCACCTATGCAACCAGTCATATGAGCGTGACATATAACATACATTATTAAAAGTGAAATCCTGTCTAACTCTACAAATTGACGCATGCATTTATAATATTGTGATTAATTTTGCACGCACTGGTGTATGAAATCGCGCATTATTTTGCCACCTTTTTACCTGTATTGCATAGAGCTATATAATCTTCTACTTTGGAGAAAAATTGATCTCCCTTGTTTCTGACGTAATTACTGCCTGGTGACGTTTTATGCCCGATTCATGTAAATGCGTTCAGCTTTTGGGAACCGATACATTGTCATCGATTTAATTGATTGTTATTCTTTGCAAAATATGTTCATCATATGAATTATCAAAATTGTTTCTACTTGTCTTTGAAGAGAGATACAATATAAATTCGATATCGCACGTATATATAAACCATATAATTTGATTTGTTCTCCAAATATTATTTTTATGGAGCTTACGGGTAATGAGGCCCGACATCTAGTAGTATTAGAAAAAATCCTGTCAATAGGAATGTCAAATGGGCGGAGATTTATGAGTTTTCCCCAAAATGATGGGGTTTTCTCCCACCTCAGATAAGTAGATCCAATAATTTTACCATTCAAAAAATTATTATCTTGCCCACGGGCGAAGATAAAATGCCCGTATGGAACATAATAGTCACCACATTGTAATAACCTCCCTTGTTGAAGACTGTCGTCTGTAGCATCATGTAAATCTTGTCTTATTTAGGACGTTTATTAATTATTTCTCGATTCAAATGTCACTATAAAACAGTTTTCACGCACCTTTCAATAAATAATGATTCACTCGCCTTAGAACTATTTAAAGACCGATTGGACCATTAACATAATCAGAATCACTGCGCGCATATCCATGACAACCACGAATTATCGCATTTCTATACGCAAATATTGTCGCTAAGCACAAAAGAGTACTAGCAAAAAATACATGTTTATTTAATTTTGTTTAACTGAGGTGGGAGAAAAAGCATCTGCCATAGCCGCTCGTGAAAGATAGGTTCATCCCGATCCTCGTGCAGGGTGTTATGCAGAAACTCGATAAACCTCCTTTCCGCAAAACACACTACGCTCGGGTCGGAATGAACCTACCTTACCCGCTCGGCCATTGAAGATACTTATAATTCATCAGCCAGTCGACCACGTCTGTATGCATGCTCAATTTCTGGCAAGCATGCCATCGGTTCCCCAACTGTTTCTCCGAGTTTTCCTAAAAATAACATTGATATGTTACTGATTGTATTTTTTCTATAGGGGGGTAATAGAATGATATTCATGAGATTAATATGTCCTCAACTGATTGGTCTTATTACTGTGGCATAGAGGTGCCATGTATGCTTAATGCTTGATCTCGTGCTAATTTATCATTTGTTGGTCGCATAAGTTATTGGTAGGGAATTATACATCGTATTATTTCATTCTCTATATACATCATGCAGAGAAATTTTGAAAATTCAACAGTAACTTTGTTTTATTTAAATTTCATAAAAACGGCAGCGGGTTCATACTAGAACAATAAGTTCAATTAGCTATTTATTAGTTCGGAGCAATAGTTGTTACAATGCTCTGTAGCAAGCATTTGTCATATATATGTGGTACTGTGCTATTTCTATTATACAGCGTTTAATAACAAAATATGCCAAACGACTCATAAATGTAAATGTAAAAAACCCCATGGCAAACAGCCTTTGAAGCCAACTTTATTTTGTGCATTTAACTGGAAGCCACACGTACTAGTACAAAAACAAGTGAAGTTTCCAAACCATGACCGAAACATCTACGTAATAGTTAACCACATCATTTGAAACGATCATACTGGTCGTTCAATTTTGATAAATAAAACATTGGCAAAAATGGCTTGATTGAGCTGTGTTTACTGTTTTGTTTTTACGATTCGTAGAAAAAACTCAATTAGTTATTTAAAAGATTAATAAAAAATCCGGTTTATTGATTAATTAACATTTCTGGCGCCCGTTAGTTTCAAAACAGTGAATATTTATCAATCAGACATAATGATGGTATAAATTATAACTATCACTGCCGGTTGAATTATATAACGTATGTGGTCCATAGACCATAGCTTCTCCGAGTGATATCTCAACAGTGCGTATACGTATGGTCATCAAACTTTACGCGAAGGTTGGGCCTGACCAGTGGATGACCAATATTGATTTAAGGGGTCACATGGTCAAAGGTCAAGTTCACTGTGATCTTGAATGGTAATAGGCTGTCCGAGTGATAACCCGACAATGCCTGAACCCATGGTCCTCAAACTTGACTTGGAGTTTAGGCCTTACTAGTAGATGGCCGCTATTGATTTTAGGGGTCATCAGGCCATAGGTCAAGGTCACAGTGACCTTGAATGATAAAAGGCCAGTCCAGTAGATGACCCCTTGGATTTCAAGAGTCATCTAATCGAATGTCATGGTCACGGTTACCTTAAGTGCGAAAATGTTGTTTGAGTGATAGCTCACCAATGCTTGCACACATGGCCCTCAAACTTGACTTTCAGGTTGGACCTGATCTGTAGATGACCCCTTTTGATTTCCACAAGATGGAAACGGCGGAAAATCAGTCGGGTACATCTGCCTCAATGAGCAAGGCCAAGATGGTTATATTGCTCTTAGGCAATGCCATTATCTTTGTATACATAAATATCTAAGTTGTTTGTAAATCTGTCCCCGTATGATGTGTAAACAACATATGATACAATTTGACAACCTAGGTTATCGGAAATGAAATCTATTTTATGTCTATATATATTAAGATGACTTTAAGTACCAGTCATCCAATAAAGCCGTCAAGAATGGTAGGATAAGTCAATATAATAATGTCATGGTCTTTTTAATGCAGCTCATTAGTTTAAAGCGTTTATTCAGTATCCAAGACACATGTAAAATCTGCACTTTACGTCATAATTATGTAGGTTTGTATGAGTAGGCTTGTGCTAAATTAATGGTGTACACAAACTAAAACCACTAGGAAACATTTTGTTTTGAATAAAACATTTCACTCGTACAAGAAAATGAATGAAAAACAAACGCGCACGACCTTTATAGGAAACTGTACCTTTCACAACCAATCTCTAAAATAACTGATACCTCGTTTAAAATTCTGTCAAGTTTAACTCTTGGCGAATGATTGCAATCACCATATCAGAGTGGGTTTCTTTAAAGACATACCTTTGAATGTGACTGATTGTTTGTTTCCTAATCATTGATTTATGGTTATGTTTCACTGTTGTTTTTTCAATCACAATTTTCCGGTGTGTTCATTTATACGCTCGTATACGAGATGAGGTCATGTCAACATTTCTTTCTTTAATGCATATACAACATAAAATATAGTGGTCAAATATCATTAACTTAATGTTCAATATCTTTAAAATAATGTCAAAGAAATTACTTTCAGCTGTTCAACAACATGTTGCTGTTCATTGGAACTTGCAATATAAATAACTTAAAATAACAGTGTTATAAAATTTGAATATCTTTAATGAACTTCATTTACACAGACCTGGGTGATCATTTTAGATGAGGAAACATGGGATTTAGAATAGGATAGTTTTTCACTTGTGTTTTTAAACAGGTAACATTTTATTTGATATGTATTGGGTGTTTTCTGACGCAGTGTTTTCGGGTACATTTAGTTAATAAAAAAATCTTTAAACAATTGTCGGATACTAGATTTATAAACTCAGCCATTGTACAACAAGATGTATAGATAAGGGATATATCACTACGGTATACCGTGCAAAGAAACACTGTATAAGTCCAGAACAGACGAAAAAAGCAGTGATTTAGAAATGAGAGACCAAAGATCACGGTTAAAGATAATTAACAAGTGCATTTATGGATAGGTATAATAGAGCAAAGATGAGATACACGAAAAAGTAGGTGCTACCCGAAGCAAGACAAGCGGCTAGAATCAGTACTCCGCGGAACTGAAATTATTGAAAGCAAACTATTTATTTAAGACTTTTGAAGTGAGAAACAGAATTTAGCAGTAAGAGAAAGCTGAGACATCTCCATGAGGAAAAATTATCAATGCAAATGTTCCGCCAATATCTAATTCACAAATACGACAAAATTTTAACAATCTAAACATAGGAGACTTAAAGACGACAATGAAATGAAAACTGAACAGCAAACGTCAGAGAAACAGATCTCACCCATGGAATAAGCAGATGAAAATTTACGTCGTTGTTGACAAAAATGACATTGCCGATCGTTTAAACAAGAGGGTGAATGAAAATAGAGATATCATTGTGCATTTTACATTACGAAAGAAAAGGAAGGAAGATTTACAGCAAACACAACATTATCGAAAGGCTCTGGTTTATATAAAGATGACAATTTAACTCGCTTAAATCAGGCAGTATATGACTAATGACAGACTTCAAGCCTAGGACACTGTGAAAGAAGTTTGACAACCAGAAACAGAATAAGGTGAAATAAGTAAAGTGCGGTTACAAGCTAGAACTTACGTGGTCGAAGAGACAAAGTAGGGTGGTTTCTACTTGTTTACTATATAACACACACAATTTTATAATAGTGATTAGTACATGCCCATCTCAAAATCAGTATATTTATCGAAAATCAAATGTATGATCATGAAATGGTTCAAAACACCTTACAATAGTTTCTCGAAACATTCGTATTGTTATAAAGACAGTTATTGACATTGACCACAATTACTATTTTTAACTGTTAATACATATATGCAAAATATCGCTTTACATGGGAAACAAAGGGAAGTAATGTATACAAATCCATATTTCAAATCACGTAATGGATTGCAGTGGAAGAACGGCAATCTAGAAAACAATAAACAGAAAAAAGAATAACAAAACAGAATATGATATTTATGTTATATCACTTAATCACTTAATTAATGCAATCAATAACGAATTCTGTTTTGCGGAATGAATGTTTTTCCCTATTGTTTCTTTAAAACGAAAACATTATGATTATTATCTTGAAATCATATGTAATCTTAGACAAACCTAAAACACGCTACATAGCCAGTTTCATATTATTAAAGGATTTATATTTAAAATAATTGAATATGCTTAAGTAAAACAAAATTGAACTCGTTGATCAATCTTGTTTAATTTATTTGTATGAAGCAATTCTTGTCTTTGATTTATTTTTTATAGAAGAGAAAATTGAGTTTCGTTCACTATTATGTTTTAACGATTTGTTGAAAAAGGTTTAAATATGTAATCACAAACCTGGTTTATTGTTTGATTGAAGACCATTCTGGCGCCCATAAATGTCAACAAAATGAATATAAAGTAATCAGATCTCACGTTGATATAAATTATACTTAACACTGCTCGATGCAACATACCAACGAGAGGATGATAGGCGTCGAATTGGTTTTGGTTGTGTTAGGTCAGTTTACATTTACAGATGCGGGATTTTCGGCATTTGTACAAAGTGATTTGGGTGGGATTACTGGTGCACACAAGAATGTTAGCGTCAATGGAACGACAAAAACCGTGCATTTGTTTCTGGGGGTCCCCTATGCAAAGCCTCCAGTTGGCAACCTGCGATTCAAAAAGCCGGAACCTTATTTAAATTTCACGACTGATTCTACCAAGTATAACGGAAACTACTTCCGGAGTGCATGTGTCCAATTTTCGTCCGTGGTAAAAAAACCTGTTTCCACCAGCGAGTCAGAAGATTGTCTATACCTGAACATATATAAACCTGCAAAGGCAAGTAGTCTCGCGGTTATGGTTTGGATTCACGGTGGTGGCTTCACATCCGGTTCAGCCGACCAGTTCACCATGGAGATATTAGCTGCATTTGGTGATGTCATCGTCGTTACATTCAATTATCGTGTTGGTATATTTGGCTTCTTTAGTACTATGGATGAAAATGCCATGGGGAATTATGGTTTGTGGGATCAGAGGCTCGTGTTTCAATGGGTCAAGAAACACATCCATTCCTTCGGTGGAGATCCCAACAGAATAACAATCTTTGGTCAGTCCGCAGGTGCTGTCAGCTGTTCGTTACACGCCATGGCAGAGCTAAATCGCAATTTGTTTCAGAGAGTGATTACACAGAGCGGCAGTGCAATGTCCGTGTTAAATCATATGTCTATTGATGCCCGACTTAATGCCATAAAGGTTTCGGAAAACGTCGGATGCAAAATCAGCAAAGAAGATTCAAACAACAAAAGCAAACTAGCAAACATGGTACAATGTTTAAAAAAAAACGGACGTGCAAAAAATAAAAGACGTTATGATTACAATAAGGAACAAAGACCAAGTCAGGGGATTACCAGAATTCTTGCCAGTTGTGGACGGCGACTTAATAAAAGTTGATCCGAGAGATCAGAAACAGTTAGAAACTAGAAATAACGATGGTCTTCATTTTTTTGGATCACTAGATTTTCTTAATGGAATCACGAAGTGGGAGGGTGTTTCATTTATGCATATTATACAAAATGACATTAATGATTTATATAAACCTCAGCCACGTTCGGAAACTATCGAAAACTGGCTTAATCCTTCACTGATTAAATCCATTTTCAAACGAAGGTTTCCAAACGAAATTAAACAGCTGGTTTTGAATAGGTATACAAATTGGGATGACCCGTTAAGTCCAGAAACAGTTCGGGAACAACTACTTCAATTCCTCGGCGATGTCGCATACAATGTTCCCGCAGTTCGTGCTACCCGTGAACACTTCAAGCACGAGTATGATACCGGATCCGGAAACTACCTTTATCACTTTGTAGCTGAGCCACCCGTTCATGTCATGGAAACTCCCTCATGGATAAAGGGTGCCACTCATGCAGAAGACCTATTGTTTCTGGTAGAAATGGACAACTTTGACAACTACTCAGACTGGCAGCGACAACTGTCGGTATCAATGATGACATATTGGGCTAACTTTGCGAAAACCGGGTACGTATTGTAATATTTATATTAATATGGTTGAAGTAGACGTTCTTTTTCAGAGCGTTTAAATTCCGATGCAAAGTCTGATTTGTTTTCATTCTGTATTTTTTTTATTTTTTTTTATTTGTATAAACAAGTTTGTCAAACTAGACTTTTAATGCAAAGTTTAATTCGATCTTTAAAACACAAGTTCGAACATGTTCGGCAATGAGCCACAATATTTTCAATATCATTTTAGGATATACCTAGTAATGCCGTTGTTGATAACATCTATATAATGCTGTATAAAACGTGTGAATTGTCTACGATGTATAGTTTGCATTATGTATATACATAGTTTGTTAATATGAAATACTTCTTGTAATAACTCAGAACACAGTTTTTGTTACATCCAATTTGTACACAGTTACATAACGATAACGAATGAAAGACATACTCGTGAGCATGGCAATTGTAATCAATCAAAGAAATGCATTCATATAAAAACTAAATGAAATGAAAGAAACTATGAAAAAATAATAATTCAAGTTGTTTTCAGAAGAAAAGACGTATTCTTACTTTTTAATTTTGATACATGCTTTTATTTCAAAAGCCTTTGATATGAAGAAGATGATAGTTTTGTCTGTTTATTTAAAATTTCTATTCGAAATTTATATTTCCTTTTCAAACACTTTTGACCTTATTGTGGTTTTCCAATAATATTAAGATAAAAAGTTGAACAAATAACTAATGAGTTTCTTCTGTATTTTAAAGGTCACCGAATCAAGTCGACAGCATTCCAAAATGGGTGCCGTATAATGACAGTCAGGAAATTTATCTCGAATTCAGCCAGGATATGGGTCCAGATTCCCTCAAGAAACACCTTTATTCCGGTGAAACCAACTTCTGGCTAAAGGTGTTCCCTGATCTTATCAAGGCATTCGACAATATGGAAATTGCGCAAAATCAGTCGTGTACATCTGCCGCAATGCGCAAGAGCAACATTGATATATTGCTGTTAAGCAATACCATTATCTTTGTATACATATATGTCTAATTTGATTGGAAAAATGTCCTCGTGAGAAATCTATTTTATGACTATATGTTAAGGTGAATTCATGTACAAATCATATATTAAAGCCGTCATGAATGGTAGCACAAGTCATTGTAATAGAATCATGGCCTTTTTACTGCTGCTTATTAGATTAAAGCGTATATTCAGTGTTCAAGAAACATTAAAGCTTATGATTAACCGCAGCAATTGCATCAATCTTACTTTTTTATTTCATTTGCTTTAAGAAAACATTTGCAATAAATCGGTTGATAGAAATTTGTTTACTCTTTTCTTTTAACAACCCACCAGTTTAATGGATGACTATGATTGAAGTGAGATTATTGCCACGTCTTGACTTCGCTAATTGTGTAAGCAAATAAAAATACTATTGTTGTTTTGGTTAATTTCCTTCTCAAAAAATGTGTTCCTCAAAATAATTGTTCTTAGCAAAACAATTGTTAGGGTCGGAGGTTGATTTTAAGGTAAGTATATCTACCTGAATCACATATATGTATTTACTTTAAAATATATTCAAATAATTGTCATAATTTAGAGTATCAAAGCCCTATCTCAACATTTTAAACTGTAATTATGAAATGTATTGAATTTACCAATGTTTTAACCTGGTGTCGAGAAATATCAACAGGTATTTTCATTGTTTTATCTTTTTATCCGAGATTCTTTGATTGCCAGACAACTCATAAGGCTCAAAAGACAGGATATAAACTGTTGAAATTGATAAAGCTGCACTATCACAGATTGATTGTTTTAACTTTTTTTATTGTTTCTTTTATTGATTAAAAATCCAAATGAACATTCACTTGAAGAAAATTAAGCTCCTATTTCAACAGCAATATTTTGCTGTTGAGCAATGTCAATGTGTTTTTATAAATTCATATATCTCTAATATGTTTGTAAAATATTGCTTCGTTTCATATGTTTGCAACAGAATATCACACAACTTAAACGCATACGTAATCTGAACAGAAAATAAGTTTGATGACTTAATATCTAGATGACTACATGTACAGAGCATATATTAAATTAGTCATATGAGGATGACTAGTAGCATAAATCATTGACAGATTCCTTCTATTTAGTCCTTTCAAATTGATGCATGCATTTATTATACTGAAATCAACTAAGCATGCATTTGTTAATTAAAGGGTACATTACTTCGGCCCCTTTCTGTCTATACAGCGTTTATTTGTGTACTGCAGTAATGAATACCTATTTCTTTTATTATTATATGATTGTTTTTTATTACGGTCGCATTAAAGGTGGCATGTAAGATAAAGTTTTGAATGCACACTAATTTCAGCTAAAATGATATATTTAGCCAATATTTAAACATACAAAGTTAGAAATCAGGATTAGATTTATCAATATTTTGAAAAATAAAACAACAAACTCCTTTATGATAACATATTATAAATGCTAATCAACAAGCCTTTTTTACCCCCACCCCCATATTTTAACATTAACAACACAAACAAATAAACAAATAATCCTATTCCCTCTAGACATGTAGACTTTTGGGTTACTAGACAGTTTAAGAGAGCTTCAATATCTATTAATAATTACCCATCCCGTCCCGCCTTGTCTTGGAATTTATTTAATAGATTCAAGGATTATAAGGACAGATAAGCTCATGGGAAAGGCGGCCTTCATATAGCTTGAAACCTTTTCATTATGATCTGCTGCCATGAAACTGATGTTTTAGCAGAAACAAATGACATCATGACACAGTTGCATGCACATTTAAATATTTAAGACGGCCTTATGATTTATAATTTCAGACAATACCGACCAATGGTAATTGATCTAATAACTTGTTTTGATAATCTCAATCTTTGATAACAGTTGGCACATAATCTTTGAGGTCTCGGAATATTTAAGGATTATTCTTTTTTGATGGCTTTCATGCAACCTGAACGCTCGTTTGGAATTGTGCAAATCCATGAATCGCACAAGCTGTAAACGCGCAGTTTACTGTACATGTGCGTTGCTGCATTGATAAATAAAGTATATCATAGAATGATCTGAACGCGCGGTGCCTCACCAGCGTTCACAAAGAACGTTGCTTTTTTGCGAAACTACGCCTGCAAAGATAGTTCGACCGGTTCATGCAAAATAAACGCAACTTTAATCGTACAGAAAATAAAGTGTAAATGCACATTTTTTATGTACCGACCACGTTCAGTATGTCAATCGTGTGATGTCATCCTAAATTTAGAAAACAATTCAAAACTTTAAGTATTCTAAAATGTCAAGATGACTTTCTTTAAAAAAAAGACTATACACTTTAAGGTGTCCAGAGTTATAAATTGATGAATATCATCTCTGTGGATAATAATCCAGTATATGCTGATTTAAAACACTAAGAAAAATATTAGCATATGAAACAGAATCAACTAGCAATAGTTTTAAATATTATAGAGATCTGGTTTCAAGTAGCTAATCTGATCCAGTACTTAAAATTTAAGATGTTTCTGTGATATGACATTAGTATTCGACCAAGTTTACAATCAAAAGCATAACATCAACGTAATGGTTAATTACATCAATTGAACAATAATTGGTAGTTATAAATAAAACATTGGCAAACATTGGTTCACTGAGTTTTGTTTACTATTTTGTTTTAACGATTCGTAGAAGATATTAATAAAACAGGTTTATGCTTGACTGAAAACCTTTCGCGGGCCCTTAAATGTCAACAAAATAAATAAAAAGGAATCTGATCTCACGTTGATATAAGTTATAATTATCTCGGCATCATATTACGTATGTGAAGATGATAGGCGTCGAATTAATTTCGGTTGAGATAAGCCAGTTTGTATTTACCGATGCAGGATACAGTGCGTTTGAACAAAGTGATTTAGGTGGGATTACTGGTGCACGCATGAATGTTATCGCCAATGGAACGACAAAAACCGTGCATGTGTGTCTGGGGGTCTCTTATGCAAAGCCTCGGGTTTGCGATCTGCGCTTCAAAAAGTCGGAACCATTTTTCAATTTCTACCAAGTATAACGGAAACTAATTCCGGAGTGCGTGTGTCCATTTTTTCCGTGGTCAGTATACCTGTTTTCACCATCGAATCAGAAGATTGTCTATACTTGAATATCTACAAACCTAAAAATAGAAGTGGTCTCGCGGTTATGATTCACGGCGGTGGCTTAACTTCTGGTTCAGCCGACAAGTTCAACATAAAAATATTAGCTTCTGCATTTGGTAATGCCGTCGTCGTTACATTCAATTATCGTGTTGGTATATTTGGCTTCCTAAGTAATATGGATGAACATGCTATGGGGAATAATGGTTTGTGGGATCGAAGATAAGTGTTTCAATGGGTCAAGAAATTCACCCATTCCTTCGGTGGAGATCTTACAGAATAACAGTCTTTGGTCAGTCCGCAGGTGCTGTCGGCTGTTCTTTACATGCAGAGATTAATCGAAATTTGTTTCAGAGAGCGATCACAAATAGCGGTAGTGCAATATCCGTGTTAAACAATATGTCTGTTGTTGCCCGACGCAACGCCATAAATATCGCAGAAGACGTCAGAAGCGAAATCAGAAAAGAAGATTGTAACAACAAAGGCAAATTAGCAGACATTGTAAAATGTGTAAGAAACATGGACGTACAAAAATAGAGGACACAATGAAATTAACAGGGAATAAAGACAAAGACGAGGGTTTACTAGTATTCTGGCCAGTTGTCGACGGGGACTTAATAAAGGTTAATCCGAGAGATGAGAAAAAGTTCGGAACTGAAAATAACGAAGGTCTACAATTCTTTGGATCACTGGATTTTCCCTGTAACCTTCTACATATATAGTTTGTATTACTAATTTACATAGTTTGTTAATGCGAAAGACTTCTTGTAAACAACTCAGAACGCAGTGTTTTGTTACATCCAGATTGTTTTACCTTCAGTTTGCATAAAAATACAAAAACGATGACGAATGAAATACATAAAGCATGGCAATTGTAACCAAGCAATGAAATGTATTGATATTGCAACTGAAAGAGTGAAACTATGAAAATATCAAAATACATGTTGTGTTTGAAGAAGGACGTATTCTTACTTTTTTAATGTTGAGTTTTATATATCAAAAGCCTTTGACTATGTAGACCATGATATTTTTGTATGTTTTTTTTTTATTTCTATTCTTCTTTTTAAATACATTTGACCTCAGTGTGGTTTTTCAATGAAATAAATATGAAAATGTTTAACAAATAACAAATTATTTTTTCTGTATTTAAAAGGTCACCGAATCAAGTCGAAGGCAATCCAAAATGGGTTCCGTGTAATGACAGTCAGGAAATATATCTCGAATTCAGCCAGGATATGGGTCCAGATTCCCTAAAGAAACAACTCTATTCCGGTGAAACCAACTTCTGGCTAAAGGTGTTCCCTGATCTAATTAAAGCATTCGACAATATGGAAATTGCGGGAAATCGCTCACGTACATCTGCCTTAATTCAAAAGGTCAACATGGATATATTGTTGTTAATCAATGCCATTATCTTTGTATACATATATATCTAATGTGTTTGGATAGAATAGTCCTCATTCGATATGTTTGCAACAGTATATCACACCACTTAATCACATAGGTAATTTGAACGGAAATTTGTTTTTGACTAAATATCTAGATGATTAATTGTATTGCTCGAGTACATTAATCGGAACATACTTGTCCCTCAACTGCAAAATTTTCCATCAGCTTAACATTATTCAAGACCAATTGGTTTATATATGGTATTTTCCAAGATACTACTAATCTGCATGGAAAGTACTTTATTAATCGCACATTCAAGGACTGCCATTATTTTGTTCTCGGAGTACCTAAATATGGAACAGGTTTAATTCGTTATTTATTTTTATTTATCATTTTAAAATTACTGCTTCACGTTTTGTTTTAGTAAATTGATAATTTATTTTATTTTACTTTTTTGTCTTCGGAGTACATACATATGTAACATGTTTAATTCGTTATTTATTTTTATGTATCTTTTTAAAATTATTGCTATATGTTTTGCTTTAGTAAAATAGATAGTTTATTTTATTTCCAGCTTGTTTTTTTGTCCTTTTTGTCAGTAAATTTGGCGATTTAAGTAAAACAATACAGACTGTACCAATATGCTGTGATTGTGGCAAGCATGAACGGTATTCCCCCGCGTGGCATGTATTGATATGAAAAACGTTAAATGAAAGCAGCATTTGAAATATTTACCGGAATATCGTGTTCTTTAGAACTTGTATCTAAGGCAAGCGTCTTTATTGATTAAAAACGTAAATAAACCGATCGCGATCGGAAAACGCTTTTATAACGGGTGTTCCATAATTAGGTACTCACCCAGTACCGAGCACCTATGCAACCAGTCATATGAGCGTGATATATAACATACATTATTAAAAGTGAAATCCTATCTAACTCTACAAATTGACGCATGCATTTATAATATTGTGATTAATTTTGCACGCACTGGTGTATGAAATCGCGCATTATTTTGCCACCTTTTTTTACCTGTATTGCATAGAGCTATATAATCTTCTACTTTGGAGAAAAATTGATCTCCCTTGTTTCTGACGTAATTACTGCCTGGTGGCGTTATATGCCCGTTTCATGTAAATGCGTTCAGCTTTTGGGAACCGATACATTGTCATCGATTTAATTGATTGTTATTCTTTGCAAAATATGTTCATCATATGAATTATCAAAATTGTTTCTACCTGTCTTCGAAGAGCGATACAATATAAATTCGATATCGCACGTACATATAAACCATATAATTTGATTTGTTCTCCAAATGTTATTTTTATGGAGCTTACGGGTAATGAGGCCCGACATCTAGTAGTATTAGAAAATTCCTGTCAATAGGAATGTCAAATGGGCGGAGATTTATGAGTTTTCCCCAAAAAGATGGGGTTTTCTCCCACCTCAGATAAGTAGATCCAATAATTTTACCATTCAAGAAATTATTATCTCGCCCACGGGCGAAGATAAAATGCCCGTATGGAACTTAATAGTCACCACATTGTAATAACCTCCCTTGTTGAAGACTGTCGTCTGTAGCATCATGTAAATCTTGTCTTATTTAGGACGTTTATTAATTATTTCTCGATTCAAATGTCAAAATAAAACAGTTTTCACGCACCTTTCAATAAATAATGATTCACTCGCCTTAGAACTATTTAAAGACCGATTGAACTATTAACATACTCAGAATCACTGCGCGCATATCCATGACAACCACGAATTATCGCATTTCTATAAGTAGTGTAGGAATGGGGGGGGTAGAAACCACCTGGGGCCAAAAACCACTTGGGGCCAAAAACCACTTGGGGCCAAAAACCACTTGGGGCCAAAAAACACTTGGGGGCCTAAAACCACTTGGGGCCAAAAACCACTTGGGGCCAAAAGCCACCTGGGGGCTAAAAGCCACCTGTGACGTAGTCGAGCTAACCCTTACTCGAGTCCTTAACCTCGACCTTAACCCTAGAGGTGGGGATGTATATTGTCATACGTGACGAGCGTAATACCAGGAGAGCTAACTGCGTACTCCGATTTTGTTTAACACCTAGTAGAGTCGCTTATCTTAGATCATATAGCTTATGAACTCGGTTAAATGTATTAACGCAGTATAAACTTAAATATGTTTATAACTAAGTGTACTTAATCCATGAGTGTATATTAACTGTTATTTCCAAAAAACGTTCTCACAGACAACTATTTTCCAATTCGTTTAGATAAACAAAAGTTTATATTTATAATTATATTTTATTTAGAAAAAAAACAATATCAAAGGCATTCCTTGATTTTACAATGTCATCGTGTCACAAAGGGCATACAAA
This sequence comes from Mya arenaria, assembly GCF_026914265.1. Lineage (NCBI taxonomy): Eukaryota > Metazoa > Mollusca > Bivalvia > Myida > Myidae > Mya > Mya arenaria. The sequence goes on from NC_069130.1 coordinate 24,189,376, forward strand.
GATGCGTCATTTTTACCATGTATACAGTGGCAGTGAATATATGAGTCGAAATAAGGTGATCTATGACCGCGTTCTAGTTTACACCCACATAAATGAACTACTTTAAAAAGTATTTGAAATGAAAACGCTTTTCTATATCCTGTCCTTTGTGACTTGGAATGTAGGACCACCCATCGGTGAGCAGTTAGATATAGATCTTTTGTCGGTGTTTAACCTAGCCGAGCAGAATGATGACGTTCGATATCTGCTGTGTGCAATTGACATACTATCGAGAAGGCTTTGGGTGTAACCGCTAAAAAGGAAGATTGCAAAAGAGGTTTTAAGCGCTATGAAGAAAGTATTTTAAGGGGCAACGAGGGCGATGATGCGATACTTTTTTCATACGAAGTCATGCAATAGCCAAGGGTTTAAGAATATGAGATAGTAATTTGAGTATTTGTCATACTTTGTAAAATGTGTATTGACCCAGTTTTCATGTTATCTATTCATACTACTTTCTGCGGTTACGTTTACCTTGGTTTTCAACACTAAACAGTGTTAAGTTTCTTTACTCATTGATAAAACAGATTCGGTTGAAAGATATTGAACGAGTTATTATAAATTAATTTTCATGTTAAAATATAAGCGATTGTTTCCCGTTTAACGAAGGAAAATGCAATGTATAATAGTGGAATCTAAACAGCCGTTTTAAACTAACCTAAGGGTATTATTTCCGGGTTTATGTATAATAAAGGAACATAATTATACGGCTGTTTAAAACGTATCTTAGGCTAAAGTTAATACTAATAATACATTAATCAGACGTCTCATTTCGAATCGATTATTTGATATTTCAGAATGATATTCGCGTGATAAGCTTTCATGAGTCAACGATACTTATGATTTCGTTTTCGCGCGTATACTCTTTTGTATTCAATTATTCTTATTTAATAATTTCGTAATGATATTCTCGGTTTCCTTTTTTGAATGTTATAACACGCTGGAATGACGCAAATTGCGTATGCCACTGAAGTGAATATCAGAGTACAATCATGTTGAGGCTTAAAGAAGAGGCGATAATTTCATTTTTATTCTAATGTAAACTTTAAAACTGCGACTCTTTTAAAGTTATGATTACTCATAAATTTCAAGAGACATTCCTTGATTTCGCGATATTAATCGTGTCACAAAGGGCATACAAAGATGAATAAGTTTTAAAACAGTAACGATATCTGATGTTATGTTGCCTCCTCATCCCTCCTCATTGCCTCCTCATCCCTCCACATTGCCTTCTCATACCTCCTCATTCCTCCTCATACCTCCTCATTTCCTCCTCATACCTCCTCATTGCCTCGTCATCCCTCCTCATTGCCTCCTCATTGTTTCATCATAACAATAAGACGGACTTTTGAGGGATAGAAAACGTCCGCAAAGATGGAACGAAATGCGCAAGAAAATAGGATATTTCAATGTCCCAAATGCGCCTACGTGTTCCTCTTTTACTGATTGTATTTTTTCTATAGGAGGTAATAGAATGATATTCATTAATATGTCCTCAACTGATTGGTCTTATTACTGTGGCATAGAGGTGCCATGTATGCTTAATGCTTGATCTCGTGCTAATTTATCATTTTTTGGTCGCATAAGTTATTGGTAGGGAATTATACATCGTATTATTTCATTCTCTAAATACATCATGCAGAGAAATTTTGAAAATTCAACAGTAACTTTGTTTTATTTAAATTTCATAAAAACGGCAGCGGGTTCATACTAGAACAATAAGTTCAATTAGCTATTTAAGCCAACTTTATTTTGTGCATTTAACTGGAAGCCACACGTACTAGTACAAAAACAAGTGAAGTTTCCACACCATGACCGAAACATCTACGTAATAGTTAACCACATCATTTGAAACGATCATACTGGTCGTTGAATTTTGATAAATAAAACATTGGCAAAAATGGCTTGATTGAGCTGTGTTTACTGTTTTGTTTTTACGATTCGTAGAAAAAACTCAATTAATTATTTAAAAGATTAATAAAAAAATCCGGTTTATTGATTAATTAACATTTCTGGCGCCCGTAAGTTTCAAAACAGTGAATATTTATCAATCAGACATAATGATGGTATAAATTATAACTATCACTGCCGGTTGAAATATATAACGTATGCGGTCCATAGACCATAGCTTCTCCGAGTGATATCTCAACAGTGCGTATACGTATGGTCATCAAACTTTACGCGAAGGTTCGGCCTGACCAGTGGATGACCAATAATGATTTAAGGGGTCACATGGTCAAAGGTCAAGTTCACAGTGATCTTGAATGGTAATAGGCTGTCCGAGTGATAAACCGACAATGCCTGAACCCATGGTCCTCAAACTTGACTTGGAGTTTAGGCCTTACTAGTAGATGGCCGCTATTGATTTTAGGGGTCATCAGGCCATAGGTCAAGGTCACAGTGACCTTGAATGATAAAAGGTTGTCCGATTGATAACTCGACAATGCCAGAACCCATGGCCCTCAAACTTGACATGAAGGTTGGGCTAGTCCAGTAGATGACCCCTTGGATTTCAAGAGTCATCTGATCGAATGTCATGGTTACCTTAAGTGCAAAAATGTTGTTTGAGTGATAGCTCACCAATGCCTGCACACATGGCCCTCAAACTTGACTTTGAGGTTGGGCCTGATCTGTAGATGACCCCTTTTGATTTCCACAAGATGGAAACGGCGGAAAATCAGTCGGGTACATCTGCCTCAATGCGCAAGGCCAAGATGGTTATATTGCTCTTAGGCAATGCCATTATCTTTGTATACATAAATATCTAAGATGTTTGTAAATCTGTCCCCGTATGATGTGTTAACATCAACATATGATACAATTTGACAACCTAGGTTATCGGAAATGAAATCTATGTTATGTCTATATATATTAAGATGACTTTAAGTACAAATCATCCAATAAAGCCGTAATGAATGGTAGGATAAGTCAATATAATATAAATGGTCTTTTTAATGCAGCTCATCAGTTTAAAGCGTTTATTCAGTATCCAAGACACATGTAAAATCGGCACTTTACGTCATAATTATGTAGGTTTGTATGAGTAGGCTTGTGCTAAATTAATGGTGTACACAAACTAAAACCACTAGGAAACATTTTGTTTTGAATAAAAACATTTCACTCGTACAAGAAAATGAATGAAAAACAAACGCGCACGACCTTTATAGGTAACTGTACCTTTCACAACCAATCTCTAAAATAACTGATACCTCGTTTAAAATTCCGTCAAGTTTAACTCTTGGCGAATGATTGCAATCACCATATCAGAGTGGGTTTCTTTAAAGACATACCTTTGAATGTGACTGATTGTTTGTTTCCTAATCATTGATTTATGGTTATGTTTCACTGTTGTTTTTTCAATCACAATTTCCGGTGTGTTCATTTATACGCTCGTATACGAGATGAGGTCATGTCAACATTTCTTTCTTCAATGCATATACAACATAAAATATAGTGGTCAAATATCATTAACTTTATGTTCAGTATCGTTAAAATAATGTCAAAGAAATTACTTTCAGCTGTTCAACAACATGTTGCTGTTCATTGGAACTTGCAATATTAATAACTTAAAATAACAGTGTTATAAAATTTGAATATCTTTAATGAACTTCATTTACACAGACCTGGGTGATCATTTTAGATGAGGAAACATGGGATTTAGAATAGGATAGTTATTCACTTGTGTTTTTAAACAGGTAACATTTTATTTGATATGTATTGGGTGTTTTCTGACGCAGTGTTTTCGGGTATATTTAGTAAATAAAAAAAATCTTTAAACAATTGTCGGATACTAGATTTATAAACTCAGCCATTGTACAACAAGATGTATAGATAAGGGATATATCACTACGGTATACCGTGCAAAGAAACACTGTATAAGTCCAGAACAGACGAAAAAAGCAGTGATTTAGAAATGAGAGACCAAAGATCACGGTTAAAGATAATTAACAAGTGCATTTATGGATAGGTATAATAGAGCAAAAATGAGATACACGAAAAAGTAGGTGCTACCGGAAGCAAGACAAGCGGCTAGAATCAGTACTCCGCGGAACTGAAATTATTGAAAGCAAACTATTTATTTAAGACTTTTGAGGTGAGAAACAGAATTTAGCAGTAAGAGAAAGCTGAGACATCTCCATGAGGAAAAATTATCAATGCAAATGTTCCGCCAATATCTAATTCACAAATACGACAAAATTTTAAACGCTTAACAATCTAAACATAGGAGACTTAAAGACAATAATGAAATGAAAACTGAACAGCAAACGTCAGAGAAACAGATCTCACCCATGGAATAAGCAGATGAAAATTTACGTCGTTGTTGACAAAAATGACATTGCCGATCGTTTAAACAAGAGGGTGAATGAAAATAGAGATATCATTGTGCATTTAACATTACGAAAGAAAAGGAAGGAGATTTACAGCAAACACAACATTATCGAAAGGCTCCGGTTTATATAAAGATGACAATTTAACTCGCTTAAATCAGGCGGTATATGACTAATGACAGACTTCAAGCCTAGGACACTGTGAAAGAAGTTTTACAACCAGAAACAGAATAAAGTGAAATAAATAAAGTGCGGTTACAAGCTAGAATTTACGTGGTCGAAGAGACAAAGTAGGGTGGTTTCTACTTGTTTACTATATAACACATACAATTTTATAATAGTGATTGGTACATGCCCGTCTCAAAATCAGTATATTTATCGAAAATCAAATGTATGATCATGAAATGGTTCAAAACACCTTACAATAGTTTCTCGAAACATTCGTTTTGTTATAAAGACAGTTATTGACATTGACCACAATTACTATTTTTAACTGTTAATACATATATGCAAAATATCGCTTTACATGGGAAACAAAGGGAAGTAATGTATACAATTCCATTTTTCAAATCACGTAATGGATTTCAGTGGAAGAACGGCAATCTAGAAAACAATAAACAGAAAAAAAGAATAACAAAACAGAATAAGATATTTATGTTATATCACTTAATCACTTAATTAATGCAATCAATAACGAATTCTGTTTTGCGGAATGAATGTTTTTCCCTATTGTTTCTTTAAAACGAAAACACGCTACATAGCCAGTTTCATATTATTTAAGGATTTATATTTAAAATAATTGAATATGCTTAAGTAAAACAAAATTGAACTCGTTGATCAATCTTGTTTAATTTATTTGTATGAAGCAATTCTTGCCTTTGATTTATTTTTTATAGAAGAGAAAACGGCTGTTGTTGTTGTTGTTGTTTATAACAAATAGGCATTACTGTGTATACGTTATAGAGCAGCGAAGTCGATGTAAACTCTAACGTGAATGGATAAGGGGTTTGTCAAAGGCAAATTTTGACAAATGTATACGATAGTTTGTGTATTGTTGTTATTAATGGTATCATTGTTACAGGCCAAATAATACCATACTATTTCTCAAAACGTTCCAACCCTTCCTATGCAGCCTTGAAGTGGGTTGTAATCCGCCTAGAATGCATAGGTTTCGGCCGGATAATGTAATTAAAAAAGAGTAATTTTGAAAATTCGATGATTTCTTTAGATAAACGAAGACAACCAGTGTGATTATATTAGGGTAATAGGGTTGTTTTGTATGCTTTTTGGTTAGCTTTGTCACATAAAAATGATAATATGCATATTTCTTCCTTCCTTAATAGTAACCATCTAACTTGTTTTATATTTTAACATATTATAACAGCACATGATGTTTTTTTTTATTTAGAATTTCGGTGTAATATGTTTCTTATTCATTGAATTATAATACTTTGTGCAAGTATTGCTCTATTATTTCTTTCAGCGTATTTAAAATCCTTTTTTCACTCTCACTAATTCAACACATTATTATAATAATGAACCGTATATTAAACCGAAAACTTTTCAAATTGATAAATCAGCTACTAGGTTTGCTTATTGCCGTACGAGTACCCATGATAACCTTTTACATGATACCTGACGAAGACGAAAACGTGATGCTACAGTCTATTCGAATAAAAGATAACACAGATTCGGCATAAATGTGGTTACTTCACTGATTTTCAGAATGTTGTTGGTTTTGAAAACATTTTTGAATTGGCGAAGCACACGAGCATTCATTTTAATGAAACAATAACACAACCGATAGTTGCAACTGTTTCTTAACGTTTAACGTTTTTAAAAGGAAACATATACAATCTAGAGTACTTTTATAAATTGTCTGGTCGAGTGCATTACCGATTCCAGTTTTGTATGCTTTTTTTTTTTAAATTCCACACCATCAATGAAAGTCCGATATCAAGTAGTGTACGAAAAAGTATTTTGGTTTTAAATTTGTTTATTGATAGGAAACAAAATATCAAAAATTGCGTTGTGTCGTGTCAATTTTGGTCTTTGATATTTACGGCCACGTGAATATATTTTTCTGCCGCACGGCTCAAAATAACATAGAAAAGCATCAATCAAACTAACAGCAATTTGTCACGATTTAAACGCTCTAAACCGACTTAGCTTCAGATTAGATTCTATATTTATTCAATCATTAAACATACAAATTATGAAATCATGTTTAGATATATCAATAGTTAAAGAAACAGAACAATAAACTTCTTGATGATAACAGATGATAAATGACCAAAATAATATCAATAATTACCCATTTTCCCGCCTGGTCATGGAATTTAGTTAATAGATTAATATATTATAAGGAAAAATAAGCTCATTGTATATATGCTTCATATAGCTTCCAACTCACAATTTCATTAAGATCTTGTGGTATTAAACTGATATTGTAGCAGGAACAAATGCTAAAATGACAAAGGTGCATGCTACTTTAAATATTAAAGACGGCTTTATGCTTAATATTGCAGACAATACCGACCATTGGTAATTGATCTTATTACTTTAAGGGTTTTGATAATTGTCTTATCAAAGTTGGCACATAAGTCTTCGACTATCTAAATATAATTATTTTTTGTACTTTCATGCATACACTGGAAGCTACACGTGACATGACCGAAACATCTACGTAGTGGTTAACAACATCAATTGAAACAATCATATCAGTAGTTCAACTTTTATAAATTTACATTGGCAAACATTGGTTAATTGAGTTTCGTTCAATATTATGTTTTAACGATTTGTAGACAAAAAGGTTTAAATATTTAATCACAAACCTGGTTTATTGTTTGATTGAAGACCATTCTGGCGCCCATAAATGTCAACAAAATGAATATAAAGTAATCAGATTCACGTTGATATAAATTATACTTAACACTGCTCGATGCAACATACGAACGAGAGGATGATAGGCGTCGAATTGATTTTGGTTGTGTTAGGTCAGTTTACATTTACCGATGCAGGATATCTTGCATTTTTAGAAACTGATTTAGGTGGAATTAATGGTGCACACAGGAATGTTAGCGTCAATGGAACGACAAAAACCGTTCATTTGTTTCTGGGTGTACCCTATGCAAAGCCTCCAGTTGGCAACCTGCGATTCAAAAAGCCGGAACCATATTTAAATTTCACGACTGATTCTACAAAGTATAACGGAAACTACTTCCGGAGTGCATGTGTCCAATTTTCGTCCGTGGTAAATAAACCTGTTTCCACCAGCGAGTCAGAAGATTGTCTATACCTGAACATATATAAACCTGCAAAGGCAAGTAGTCTCGCGGTTATGGTTTGGATTCACGGTGGTGGCTTCACATCCGGTTCAGCCGACCAGTTCAACATGGAGATATTAGCTGCATTTGGTGATGTCATCGTCGTTACATTCAATTATCGTATTGGTATATTTGGCTTCTTTAGTACTATGGATGAAAATGCCATGGGAAATTATGGTTTGTGGGATCAGAGGCTCGTGTTTCAATGGGTCAAGAAACACATCCATTCCTTCGGTGGAGATCCCAACAGAATAACAATCTTTGGTCAGTCCGCAGGTGCTGTCAGCTGTTCGTTACACGCCATGGCAGAGCTAAATCGCAATTTGTTTCAGAGAGTGATTACACAGAGCGGCAGTGCAATGTCCTTGTTAAATCATATGTCTATTGATGCCCGACTTAATGCCATAAAGGTTTCGGAAAACGTCGGATGCAAAATCAGCAAAGAAGATTCAAACAACAAAGGCAAACTAGCAAACATGGTACAATGTTTAAAAAAAACAGACGTGCAAAAAATAAAAGACGTTATGATTACAATAAGGAACAAAGACCAAGTCAGAGGATTACCAGAATTCTTGCCAGTTGTGGACGGCGACTTAATAAAAGTTGATCCGAGAGATCAGAAACAGTTAGAAACTAGAAATAACGATGGTCTTCATTTTTTTGGATCATTAGATTTTCTTAATGGAATCACGAAGTGGGAGGGTGTTTCATTTATGCATATTATACAAAATGACATTAATGATTTATATAAACCTCAGCCACGTTCGGAAACTATCGAAAACTGGCTTAATCCTTCACTGATTAAATCCATTTTCAAACGAAGGTTTCCAAACGAAATTAAACAGTTGGTTTTGAATAGGTATACGAATTGGGATGACCCGTTAAGTCCAGAAACAGTTCGGGAACAACTACTCCAATTCCTCGGCGATGTCGCATACAATGTTCCCGCAGTTCGTGCTGCCCGTGAACACTTCAAGCACGAGTATGATACCGGATCCGGAAACTACCTTTATCACTTTGTAGCTGAGCCACCCGTTCATGTCATGGAAACTCCCTCATGGATAAAGGGTGCCACTCATGCAGACGACCTATTATTTCTGGTAGAAATGGACAACTTTGACAACTACTCAGACTGGCAGCGACAACTGTCGGTATCAATGATGACATATTGGGCTAACTTTGCGAAAACCGGGTACGTAATTTTAATATTTATATTAATATGGTTGAAGTAGACGTTCTTTTTCAGAGCGTTTAAATTCCGATGCAAAGTCCGATTTATGCGTTTGTTTTCATTTTGTTTTTGTTTTTTAATTTTTATTTGTATAAACAAGTTTGTCAAACTAGACTTTTAATGCAAAGTTTAATTCAATCTTTAAAACACAAGTTCGAACATGTTCGGCAATGAGCCACACTATTTTCAATATCATTTTAGGATATACATAGTAATGGCGTTGTTGATAACATCTATATAATGCTGTATAAAACGTGTGAATTATCTACGATGTAAAGTTTGCATTATGTATATACATAGTTTGTTAATATGAAATACTTCTTGTAATCAACTCAGAACACAGTTTTTATTACATCCAATTTGTATACAATTACATAACGATAACGAATGAAAGACATAAGAGCATGGCAATTGTAATCAATCAAAGAAATGTATTCATATAAAAACGAAATGAAATGAAAGAAACTATGAAAAAAAATAATAATTCAAGTTGTTTTCAGAAGAAAAGATGTATTCTTACTTTTTAATGTTGATACAAGCTTTTATTTCAAAAGCCTTTGCTATGAAGAAGATGATAGTTTTTTATGTTTTTTCTTTTAATTTCTATTCGAAATTTATATTTCCTTTTCAAACACTTTTGACCTTATTGTGGTTTTCCAATAATATCAAGATAAAAAAGTTGAACAAATAACTAATGAGTATCTTCTGTATTTTAAAGGTCACCGAATCAAGTCGACAGCATTCCAAAATGGGTTCCGTATAATGACAGTCAGGAAATTTATCTCGAATTCAGCCAGGATATGGGTCCGCATTCCCTCAAGAAACACCTTTATTCCGGTGAAACCAGCTTCTGGCTTAAGGTGTTCCCTGATCTTATCAAGGCATTCGACAATATGGAAATGGCGGGAAATCAGTCGGGTACATCTGCCTGAATGCACAAGAGCAACATGGATATATTGCTGCTAAGCAATGCCATTATCTTTGTATACATATATATCTAATGTGGTTTAAAAATGTCCTCGTTTGATATGTTAAAAACAACTTATGACACAACTTGAAAACATAGGTAATCGGAAGAGAATTTTTTTATGACTATATGTTAAGGTGAATTCATGTACAAATCATGTATTAAAGCCGTTATGAATGGTAGCACAAGTCATTGTAATAAAATCATGGTCTTTTTACTGCTGCTTATTAGATTAAAGCGTATATTCAGTGTTCAAGAAAATTTAAAGCTTATGATTAACCGCAGCAATTGCATTAATCTTACTTCTTGATCTCATTTGCTTTAACAAAATATTTGCAATAAATCGGTTGATAAAAATTTGTTTACTCTTTTCTTTTAACAACCCGCCAGTTTAATGGATGGGTATGATTGAAGTAAGATTACTACTGCCATTGTTGGAGTACAGTTTCTATGCCCACGTCATGACACCGCTCATTTTGTATGCAAATAAAAAAAATTATTGCTGTTTTGGTTAATTTCCTTCTCAAAAAATATGTGCCTTAAAATAATTGTTTTTAGCAAAACAATTGTTAGAGTCGGAGGTTAATTTTAGGGTAAGTATATCTACCTGAATCAGGGGCGTAGCTTGGATGGAATCAATGTGTAGGCCGAATTCGAGGGGGCTGGACGCATCCCCCCCCCCGATTTTATTTCACCCTAGAATGTCAGAGGTTCATTTTAACGTATATTTGGTACAAAAAAATAATGTTTCATAGACCATTTATATCATAAAATATTACTTAGATTTAAGTCTCGTGACTATAATGAATTTGCCAGCAACTAAACGTTGATTTTATATTGTTAATTAATACACTAATTGCTGGCTATTTTCCACTTGAGGTTTGTTTTCTGCATACACATAATTATATTGATGACTTAAATATATGCTATGCCGTTATGTTAAACAATATGTTTTAACCGTCGAGTATTTTGTATAACTTATAAATGTTTTTTTTTTAAATTCATAAAATATTTAGTAATTATTGTAAAAGACAAGAGGAAAAACTAGCGATATCAACTTTCAACATCTAAATGCGTTTCAAGTCAATGTCAAAGTAACAATAATCCAACGTCAATTTAGAAAAAAGTATAATTTTCTGCATTTCTCTGAGGCAAACACGTTGATCACTTGGTCAACATCAATGTTCATGTTCTTGTGTACGTGGATCAGGGCTAACGACGTCAGCCTGTCAGACGTCATTGTTGTTCGCAATTAGTTCTTTATGCGTTTCATACCACTAAATGACCTTTAACATGTGACCGACGTCGGTAGCATGGTCAAAAGGACCCCGATGATGGTACAAATCCACGGATACAAGTCCTTGCACGTCTGCTGAAGGGCGTCTTGGAGTATTGAATCCTTAATGTCTGTCATACTCCATCTAGCAATTCCGACTTGAATGTCTCTTATGTTTGAGGAAGGTCGGGGGCAAAGGCGGCATATATTGTCGACAGCATATTATCCCGCAGGTCAGCCAGTTTGAAAGGCAATAAGTGTTGCACACAGTGCCGATCTTCATTACACAGAATACGAGTTTCAATTACTTGAACTAAATGGTGCAGGAATACATTATACAAAGTGACCCTATAGTAATCGGACACCGTTTGGACATCAGGGTTAGCTCTGTTCTGCTGTCGACCAGCACTTCTCGGCATTGATGGTTGAATGTCAAAATCAGCGCTTACGTCTACGACGTTGTCGTATAGAGCATCCCAAACATACTTATCAACTCTTTCATCGTTGCAAAGCTTAATAACTACGCGTGTTTCACTCACAGCATGCAACAAGTCGTTGTCCTGCTTTTGTAGATATGTCAGGGGAACGTTGTGTGTTCCACCACAAGGAGCGCAATTGTAAATTCGAAACGCAAAATGGCGGCAAGATATTGCCCTGTCTTTTCATCGCCATCTGCCTGTAATGTCTCAAATGCGTGAACAACTACAGGGAACGCATTCTTGAATGTTTCAAGAGCGTCTGCCCGACTGGACCAACGTGTTTCACACAGAGTACGGAGCTTAGTGCGCTGGTTCATTTCCTCTTGGGTAGCAAAATCGTGTGACAGCTCGTTCCGGAATGCGAACAACCGTTTAGCAGAATTATCCAACAGGAAGCTTATGTCCTGAACAGTCGACATGACGGTTCTGACACAAGGAATGTTTGAACTATGGGCGAAAAACAGGTCCAAACAATGCGATTTGCAATGCACGTAATTTGCATGTGGTTAGCGTTTACGGATAAGAGCTTGAAGTCCTCGAAATTGCCCAGACATGTTTGACGCACCGTCATAGCACTGAGGTATAATCTTAAGTAGATCGAGATTTGCTTCTTGCAAGAACTCCACAATGTTTGCGCAAAGTGCGACTCCCTTGATCGATTCACACTCGATGAATCCAAGAAGTTCTTCTCGGATTACGCAACTCCCATCGACGAGACGCACGCAAAAAGATAATTGTTCTTTTGTCGATTTGTCTGTTACTTTATCAACCATGATGGCATAATAGGGTCACGACAGACAGTCTTCCAAAAGTTGTTTCTTCACCTGACTTGCGCAAATGCCAATAATTCGTTTTGGATTTCTGTTGAAGTGTATTTACTGTTAAAGTGTGCGTTGTCTAGATGATTTGCTAGGATTTGATCATTTTGTGCAAAGTTCCTCAGTATGACCATGAAATTGCCGTTATTTTCGGTGTGTCCGCGTAATGGTATATTTTTGCTTTGCACAAAGCACAATTACTTCAATAATTCTGGACAATATGTCGATTTTTGTTTACCGATTATTTTGATACGGTTTTGTTTATCGATTCACATTTTCCGGACAAGATATGCATATAGCCTTCGCCACGAACAGACGCATCAAGATGGGATTTTTCAACTGCATGACGTTTAATTAGCATGGAAATATTCTTCCAATCCCATGTGACGGCCGTAAAGGCTTTCTCTCATCCGTCTATGCCTCCGAACAAACAGCAGTTCACACAAAAGACAGCATCCTTTGTCATGGAGTACCTCAACCATGGTGTTTCCATTAACCATTTTCCACTGAGTTTTCGCAGCTTACTACTTGTTTCAAATGCCCTGGAAAAAAAACTGCAATAATAAATAATTGTATTTAAAATTAAAATTGTTACAAGACAAAGAATAAGTTTAAAAAAATCAGCCGGACGGGGAATCTAACCCGATATGTTCGGATGCGAGCACTGATTCCCAGCGCTTTTGTCTCAGTACAGCATTAAATTTAAGTGTATTATATAATTTAAACCAATCAATTAAACTCTACTATTTGGAAACAATACGTGTACAAAAATAACTGATTTACTGATTTTTTACATAGTAAATCTATCTAAATTGGTTTACATTTTAGTTTCTTACTGACAGGACAAATCCACTTTAACAATATACTGGTATGTGAGTTATTGTACTAAGCACACAATTTAATACAATTTATTAAGACTAAAGAAAAAGACTGACCGTGTTTGAAATGGGAACTGAAGACACGATGGCCAGGTTCCATTTAATAATTTTTGTTTTGTGTCTTCGTCTACAGGGGATAAGGTACGACATCCGATATCCGGATACTTCAGGAACGTTTTCGGCCATGATGACCTCTGTCAAGCTCTTGGTCTGTTTACAAAAAAGCGCCTACCAAGCATTGTTTGAAAAGTTCAGAAGACGGAACTTAACAAAACGCGGCCGGTCCAAACTTTACAATATGCGGGCTACAGTCGTTCGAACTCTTTCTTGGGGTGTATATAAATCATTTCATACGTGTAGATTCCGACAAATCAAGCACGGTCTGTTCTTGGCAAATTTTGTTTCTGGTGTTCTATTTACCCCTACCGTCCTACCCCCTCCAATTTTTATTGCATTTTTGGCATTTTTATTTTTCGACTTTCTGGGGAAATGTGTAGGCCGCGGCCTACACGGCCTATAGGAAGCTTCGCCCCTGTGAATCGAAAATATGTATTGACTTTAAAATACATTTAAAAAATTGCCATTATTTAGAGTATCAAAGCCCTATCAAATAGATTCTTAACGTTTTAAGCTGTAATTATGATATATTCTGAATCTACCAATGTTTTAACCCGGTGCCGGGAAATATCAACAGATTCTTAGATTGTTTTGACTTCTCGTGTCATTCTATCCGAGATTCTTTGATTGCCAGACAATCCCCGGCCTTGCTAATTTTGAAAAGAAACTCATGAGGCTCATAAGTCAATAAAGAATTATAAGTATGATTATTTTGTATACTCATTTAAACAGCTTTACTATAAACTTCTTTGTTAAAAATGGAAACCTTTAGTATATAATAAAACAATTTGTTTTTCATTAAGAAAGTCATGTGAGATGTAAATTTCATAATGACGTTGTGCGCTCTAAATTTTGATTATTATTGTGTTCGGCTTTGTTGCATTTCGTAGTTGCAATAAATGGATTTTTTTTAAATCATGAGGGTACAAAAATATCAAAAAAGGTTAATAAAAGTCATTTAAATATACATAAAAAACATTACTGAAATAGACTGGGACTTTTGACTGTAGATTTTGTTGTTGTTCTAACATTTAAATACCATTTATTAATAGAGCGTGCTTCGGCAGATAAATTTTAGTATCTATGTGTTAAAAATATGTTTAATAAAAATTATGTTATGTATGATTATCTGTAGCATTTTATTTCACGAAGGAAGATCGATGAACATGCTGCTTTCCATGAGGTCAGAAGTGTGCTACTAAAAGAGGACATGTTGCAGCATTCTTTCATAACTCTGTAGTTAAAACACTATCTAATACACACTTAACAAACCTAACATACCACAAATTCAAGTATAGTAACATTTACATTTAAGCTCAGGTAAAAAAACAAAATATATCGGTGATGAAGCTTTACTTTTGCATCTTAAATCATGAACAGTTTTTACAGTGTTGCGGTTATGTTAATTTTAAGATTTATTATATCCACACTGCATACATTTGGTTGATTGCACCTGCACAATGTAAATTAATTTCAGCATAAATATAGAACTCAGCAAAATAAATGTTAAACTGCTTTTGTTAGTGTTGACTAGAAACAATGGGGTAAGATTGTTTCACTTGATCATACGAATTCATACACAAGAAGAATTATTGGTGTATTATTTTTCACATAATATTTTGGTATTCTCTTAAGAAACATAATTTTTTATTGAAGCAACTGTGCATCAGATTATCAATTTGCAAGAAAAAAAGAAAATTGTCGAAAACAGTCATAAACTTGGTATTAATGTGTACAATGCATTGAAACTTACTAACTTAAGTACCACATAGTTTACAATTTATTTGAGTTAAGCAGTTATTCATTCCGTATTCGTGATTGGCTAGTCGGTGTTATCACGTGATATCACCGAGTTAGCTGTATAGATTAATTAACAAACAAATCTCAAAGGCATGGATCCAGAAGAAAAACGTTTTACTTATTTACAATTTGTTATTTCGGCCATGCTTCACATTGACTTGATATTTTCATTTTTTTATTTTTTGAAAATTTAAGATACAATCTCCCATTTCAAATGTTTCAATATATTGTAACAATTACCTTAGTCTTAATAAGTTGTTTGTTGAGTAATATATAAAAATGTATATAATTCTTTATTCTGCAGGTGTTTTATTCTTTATATACGTCTGCCAGACCGATGAAAAAATCACACATTTTTTTGGAAAACACTAGAAAATCAGACACAATGAAATGATTTAATATTATGTTTGGAAAATGAAGGTGATATCAGTCACCTCTTCCCTGTTACCATAAACATAATGTTCGCTGCGGTCCGAGAAGGCCTTACTTAAAGTATGAACCGTTTTTAAGGTTTTTGTTGAAAAACTAATTTATATTTAACTTCATCACAAACGGATGTCGTCATCGATTACTAAGCACGAAATGTTCATTTTTGCTTACCAGACCTGTGATTTCGGTCATGTGAACAGTGCTGGAAAAACCCGTCTGACATCCCCCATGTAAGATGAGTCACGCGCAACAACGCGCCACTTCTTATTTCTTTTATTGTAAGGTTAATGAAAAGTATATTATGCCATTCCAATATTACGCAATAAAATATATAAGTATGCAAGACTTTTAATAAAAAATGAAAATAAATAATCATAAAACGCTATTTTTAGAGGCACTATTTGACGTCAATAGTGATTTAAAATTACTGCGCTTTATGACGTCAGTAAACAACGTCACACGCGGTTTTTGGTGAAATGTACAAAAGTGCGTTTTCTACGTCAATTTTTCTACAAAATGATAAATTTAGATATGCAAGAAAAAATATTAGTCATGTTTTCCGGTCCGGATCGAAAAGTCAGACCCTCGGGTACGCTGCGTGGCAAACCTCGTACCGGAAACACATGAAAGATACTTATATTTTGCCATACCTTCCATCTAAAGTCTGCAATGAAAATCTACTGTTAGTGAGCGTTCCATTATATTACTTTTTTAATTGCACCACAGGCCCGGAAGGTTGATGTGAACAGTTGATGCATTATTATGCCATCAGCATTGTATCGCCAGGTCTGTCCACCGCATCTCGCACATCTACCGGAAGATGAGGATGATGAGGGCAAGGCTGGTCATTACTATTGGACAGGCTAGGCTCTGTTGTCCCAAACGAAAAGCACTGTCCGTGAGAAGATTTGTACAGTAGAGTAATCAGTCTGAAATAATAGTGTTTTTCATCAATACACGTAAGTAGTTGCATTTCAAAGGCTTATGATACTGATGTTATGTATCATTTATAGTAAATGCTATGTTAAACAGCATTTTATTTTAAGATTATAAACGAATTGCATTGAGAATGTAGATTGGGTCACATATACAAACCTTATTGTCTGGATTTACAGCACGTGCACATTAAACTGAACATCACTGGAATACAAAATGTACCTAGCCCCAATATCACGAAAGTACTCAAGTCAAATCTCAATCTCAACTCATTTGATCAAATAACAACATCATATATTTCATAATTGTAAATGTTTAACCCTTTTTAAAATCACATTTTCTCATTCATTATGCTGATAAGAATTTGGTCAATATTTAAAGGATACAAAATGAGAGCAAAGATTGCGTTCAATTGAATATTTTTTTAGTTTTACTCAAGTACATTTTGCGTTGTAGAAATATATTTTTAGAATATTGAGCAATCATGTTAATCAACATAACGCCTGTTAGAATGGGCTTTCTAAAAAAGTAAAACATTAATATTTTTTTTAAAAATGTCATACTTAAATGTGGAAAAATGATTTAAAATTGATTTTGAATTTTGACTTAAGTCTTTCGTTATATTGGGGCCTGGTACTTTTCATGACAAATTTAACGTTTTAAACGTTTCCTACATCAATAGGTGTCTCCCGTTGCGATGAAGTATGAATGTACACTGGTGCCTTGGATTAAAGTATTACACAGAATCATTAAAGAAGCACACTTACTCCTAGATAATATTTACCACAATTAACAAATATTGTTTTATATTCCAAAAAGGTGAATAATGTCTAAAACAATAGTTCTTATGAAGAATACCGAGTTCAATTTGAATGAAATGAGCATAAAACACGGTATTTCTACCTTATGAGACTGTAGTAGACCACAGTAAATATTTTAGCATTCACCAAGCATTTAATATTTTTGCGCTCTCTGCTATTAAATACACGATTACTATCTGGTTATCAGTACTTAATATTTTCCATAAATACATTATTTAGTTAGTAGTTAAATGTTTATCAGTCAAAATTGATGTTTCTTATACATGTGTATGTATTGATTATGAATAAGAGTGTCACTTTAAAAGTTGCCCTCTTCACAGACCTGGCAGAGCAGGGTTAGCTGACCAAGACAGATGGCCTCATTAAGAAGATGAACGCCGGTCAGGAGAAAGAACCGAACAATTAAAACAATATTCGAGATTTGACATTTACTTCTATGCACCTTTTTTAATAAATCTGTCTGGGGAGAAAAATCTGCATTTATTGTTACATCGACGCATCTTTTTCAGTGACCCCCTATTTGTTTTACCTCATAAAGTACTGTATAAATTGACAACAAAAGATGCGACATTTAAACAAATAAATATCGCGATTTTTTTCTTCGACATTTACAAAAGGCAAAGGTCTCGATCGCGAGGGCTAATAGGATTCCGTTCGTAACCGATAATCAAGCCTTTTTCCACCACTAAGGCGCATGCGCAAACATTATCGAAGAACGAAACACCAGTGATTCAGTTCCAACAGAAACAGCGGCTTTGTTGAAAGGTATGTTATAATGTTTTCTGTCGACTATTGATAAAATGCAATAATGTTCGGTTTCGTTTTTAATACAAGTGTGGGTTAAACCTTGTGTGAATTTAATGTGTGGCTTAGAGATTATAATTTTATTTTTTACTGCAGGATTGATTATTAAGTGAGATTGTTTAAGGCTTATTTGCAAGCATTGCATTTTCTATCCGGTTGTTTTTAAGTTAGAATACATCAATAATGACTTGTTTGGCCATTTTATATTCACTCAAATAAGAATCTAGCCATGATAATAATGTCATATTTTAATTCTGATAAAATACGTTATAAGTTTAAGATGTTAAATTTCAATTAAAGAACCAATTTGTGTTTGAATTGGATTTGTGGATGTTGTACTTTCTATTAATAAAATCTAACCACAGTAAGCACAAAGAAGACAATCTTATAACAATTAAAAAAAAAATATGTTCCTTTTCAAGAATTTGTTTTTATAATGTAACTTATTAAATATCACTTTTTGATAAAAAAAAATCAAACATTACCCTAGCACATGAGATCCTTTTTTCAGGGAAAACATGATCGGAAATAGTCCATCCGATTCCAAATCTGCAGAAGAAGGCGAAAATAATGATGCTTTTGATGAAATTTATAATGACGCCATCAATAAAAATACTAAAAATAGAACGGAAAATAACAATACCGCACACGACTTTGTAACAATCAACATAAGCGGTCATACGTATGAGATTGAGATTGATGACATTCGAAGAGCTCCTTCATCGCGTTTGCACCGATATGCTTTTAGCGGCAAACAAGCGGCTATGGACTTTAAGGTAAGAAACTCATCTTACATTATTATTGAGTTCAAAAGCTAAACACCGCGATTTATTAGCAGCCACAACTGACTGTATATTTTATCGTTCTGTACTAGCCAATCAAAGGAAAGTATTTCGCGCAATCTTTTCCGCTGATTGGACCACGTGACTGAATCAATTAATTTATTTGAAGCTCATTATAACTGCTTTCATCAGTTCAAAATCTTTTATATTATCTATTCTGAGGTAACAAGAATAATGGTAGTGACCGTTCTATTAGTATTGTGCGAATAAATGACAATGCTATTTACTGATACCGCATTCCAATAATTGGACTTTGTAATGGTCAACACGACACAAAAGACATTTGCGACACATTCCAAACTTGTGACTCACGCTGAAGCGCTTTTGTATGGTTCCAATAACTCAGGTTGTGCTTGCAGTAACTAATTTATAATTAATACGCACTATTAAAATGTTTCAACTTTGTCAGAAGAATTTTATTTTAAATGTACTCTAGGCTGTTATGCTCGGAAATCGAGGTATCATATTACGAACTCAAGTTTGCAAGATATATCACAGAAATACTATGAAGCAACAGACATTTATCATATTCCAGTCTCTAGTCTCAAAGACAACTAATATTGCTAACCATTACGCAAGGAAAATATTTCGTTATAATTAATAGAATGAAACATGTCAGAAATGTATCTGGCAAAAACGCAAATATATCAAATGTACATGTAGTTTTGAAACCAAACGGACGTCCACCTGTCTACTGTAAGAAACACCATCGGTTGAAAACGTGTGAATACTGTTAACAGCGACTTAGCAAAAACACCATAAACATTATTTTAGAGGCCTATCTCGAGTTTCGAAGCTGTGCTCGCCTATTACCAGACAGGAGAGCTACACATGCCGCTGTCCGTCTGCCCCAGTGCCTTCAAGTCTGAGCTAGACTTCTGGGAACTCGATCCCCAAATTATGATGAAATGCTGCTACTACAGGTATGAAAACTTAGTTTGATATTGTAGCTCAACGCAGTTTCATAATGCATATCCACGCAGTTTCTTTATTTTGTAGCGCTTGCAGATGATGTTGTAGCTTAACGCAGTTTTGTTATAAAGAGCAAAGCAGTTTTAGATTAAATTACAACACAATTTCAAACTGTGCTGTTGAGAAATGTGTTGTACGGTTAAGTATTGTAGCAAAATGCGGGAAACTTTGTAGTGTTAGACAATTTAATGTTTAAGCACAACATAGATATATCTGCAATTGTAGTGCATCTCGATTTGACATTGTAGTGCAACGCAATTTGACATTGTTGTGCACAATAGGTTTACAATGAAGCGCACCGCAGGTTTAAAATTCAGAGCATCTCAGTTTTAAAAATTCAGCGCAACGAAATTATTCATTGCAGCTAACCTAGCGTTACTCAGCTCAACGTCAATCTCAGGTAACTCATGCACAGGAACTTTAATTTATATTTGATTTATTCTGATTTTGTTTATTCAAATATAAAGGCGCCCGAATGTCCCCAAATACCTGTTTGTCACAATCGGAGCACTTCGGTAATTTTCCATCGAAAACAACCTCGGATGTGTATGGAAGGATGGAAGGTTAAAGTGACTGTTCATTTTCATGAACTATAACGATAATTTTGACTTAAAGCAACCATTCATTGCTAGTTGCAATTACCCTTTTAAACCATCTCAAATTAATTAAATATAGGGTGGTCATTTTTTAATCAATTCACGTAGAGAATTCAAGTTTTTTTTCTAAAACTTGGATGCCTCCACAGGGCTTATTTTTGCTGATGACGTCATATAAGGTGAAATGGATAGGACTTAAAATAATCATCAAAGTAGCTTTGATAGTCTCAGACCTACAAAGATATTGTCATGGAATTAAAAACTTTCCTTACTGGCGTTAATGGCCAGTTAGGGAATTCATTATTTATATTTTCTTACATTCGGAATCTGCTAATGATGCAGGTTCAAAAGTTTATACGGAAAGAAGAACACAATCAGCAGTTAGGTCGAAATGTGCATTATTAGGATGAACTGTATGGTCGACCAATGCGTTACTAGGATGAACTGTAAGGTTGACCAATGCGTTACTAGGATGAACTGTAAGGTTGACCAATGCATTACTAGGATGAACTCTATAGTCGACCAATGCTTTACTAGTATGAACTGTAAGGTCGACCAATGCTTTACTAGAATGAACTGTAAGGTCGACCAATGCTTTACTAGGATGAACTGTAAGGTCGACCAAATGCATTACTAGGATGAACTGTAAGGTTGACCAATGCATTACTAGGATGAACTGTTATGACGACCAATGCATTACTAGGATGAACTGTAAGGTCGACCAATGCATTACTAGGATGAACTGTAAGGTTGACCAATGCATTACTAGAATGAACTGTAAGGTCGACCAATGCATTACTAGGATGAACTGTAAGGTCGACCAATGCATTACTGGGATGAACTGTAAGGTTGATCAATGCATTACTAGGATGAACTGTAAGGTTGACCAATGCATTACTAGGATGAAGTGTAAGGTCGACCAATGCATTATTAGGATGAACTGTAAGGTCAACCAATGCATTACTAGGATGAACTGTAAGGTTGACCAATGCATTACTAGAATGAACTGTAAGGTCAACCAATGCATTACTAGGATGAACTGTAAGGTCAGCCAATGCATTACTAGGATGAACTGTAAGGTCGACCAATGCATTACTAGGATGAACTGTAAGGTCGACCAATGCATTACTAGGATGAACTGGCATTACTAGGATGAACTGTAAGGTCAACCAATGCATTACTAGGATGAACTGTAAGGTCGACCAAAGCATTTCGAATAGTACAGCTGTAAGGTCGAACAATGCTTTACTAATGTTAATCTGTAAAATCCAACAGTGCTCTACAAAGGTTCAGCTGTCGACCAACACTTTACAAGTAGACTCTGGTGTATATTCTACATAGGATATCACTTATTTAGTATTCGTTTTTTCGGGTGTTCGTTTTATTTCTGAGTCGTAAGATGCCTTTTTGAACTATGGGTTGACGCTTAACATAAAACAATTTGATATAGCCTTCTTGTAAGTATCCAGTATAGCGTTGAGTACTTTAAACCTGGTGTAACCCTAAATGGTTTTGTTGGCAATGGCAACTGGTTTAACCCTAAATGGTTTTGTTGGCAATGGCAACTGGTTTAACCCTAAATGGTTTTGTAGACAACGCCAATTCGGTTTCACCCTAAATGGTTTTGTTGACAATACCAATTAGGTATAACCCTAAATGGTTTTGTTGACAATACCAATTAGGTATAACCCTAAATAGTTTGGCAGTACCAATTAGGTATAACCTTCAATTGTTTTGTTGACAAAATCTAAAGGGGTTTAACACTAAATGATTTTGTTGTTAATGCCAGTGGCGTAGATAGACTATAATTGATTTTCATGCCAGGTTTGTTTGTGTGTTGGTTTGCGTTAGAAGCGCTTTTGGAAACGAACCAGTTTTAGATTTAACGAATTCTTCTCAAAATGAGGATCTGCCAGCCACTGCTTAGTCCTTTTTAAATAAATGGATTTCAACTAACTAAAAAAAGTTTCCAACATGAAATCTGTAAACTCATCCCTTAAACTGCTAGTGCAAAGTCCTTCGGGGTGTCTAAATGATATAGGCATTATGGTATTGACGCTATCGATTTAGTAAAACAATTAAGTTGATTGAAACAAACACTTAATGGGATAATAGTGGGATTTAGTTTGTGATAATCGTGACCTATTTTGTATCATATCAGCTCCAGTCCAATATGATTCATTTTATGATTGGATATTGCATAAGATCGGAGCAGATAAGTTTGCATTGCCGTCATAAATGGGAAATTCATTTGCAATGAACGTTTTGTGATAATTTGTTCAGGCCAAAAACAAATTATGCAATTGTTTCCGTAAATCTATGTCTGAATGCAATATTCACATTGAAGGGGACTCGTTCATAGTTTGT
Source organism: Mya arenaria (assembly GCF_026914265.1). Lineage (NCBI taxonomy): Eukaryota > Metazoa > Mollusca > Bivalvia > Myida > Myidae > Mya > Mya arenaria. Next base: position 24,212,402 of record NC_069130.1, read on the forward strand.
AAAACGTACTTTTTTCGGATTTTGTTTTTAAAAACGAAATTATGTGTGTCAATTTATCACGAGTGTTAAAACTAAAGTACTGACAGCTGGAACCCTTCAACAAATGATTAAATATGCTCAAATATTATCTTTAAAGCCCACAATTTCCGAGACCGTTGCCTACGCAATTTAGCAAAAGGCTGTAGGGTAATTGTTTGATTGTTCTTATTACGTAATAGATTTAATGTACATAATAAATATTTAAATATCAAGCGTGAAATGTAGTCCGTGGGACCGCGTGGTTTAGAGTTTAGTTTTTTTCGACTGTACCAGTGTGGACTTTCTTTGTTTTCGTTTTTATACTTAAATTGTTTGTGTTTGTTTGCGAATTCGTAAACAAAGAGCAAAATAATTATAAAATAGGTACCTGTTTTCAGATGCAAACAGAAAAAAAGAAATGAATGGTCCAAAAATATAAGCGAGTCACTTTAAAACTGCCACTAGAGCGCTCTACCGCAGAACATGTTCCAATGTTTACAACTCTGCCATATAGGACAAGCTTCGGGATGTAACTCGTCAATAGGCTCTAAGATAAACGAAAATGTGATGAAGCTGACTGCGATTAGCTGAATTATCACTGCGCTAAGTGGACCAATTCGATATCGTTAACAATTTACTGAAATAAATCATTTTGATTCCTGTTTAAATAACGGTTTAGAGAAACTTATAAGTATTTTATCTAAACGGAGAAATCATTAATGGTTCGAAAAACAAGAAACATATAAATTATTGCGCATTAAATTGAGTTACAGCAATAAAAAATGCGTTCAAACGATATCATAGAAATTAAAAAGTCATAACTTCTGTTTATAATGGTGAACTACCCGAGGAAAAAACAAACAAATATTTCAGAATTAATACGAATGTATAAAATAACACACAATAAAGGCCAACCTGTTGACACTATTTACAGATGGTGTTCTTTATAAGATTACCTGACGGTGTTCTTATTTTCAGAGAATTATCAATAAAACATAACGCTTTTTTTAAATTAGCTCTCCAACCATTGATGATAACAATGCTTATAATATTATCACTTTTATATTGTCAGTGGTGTGTGTGTGTGGGGGGGGGGGAGGGTGAGAGGTTGGGGGCTAGGAAGGGGTAGGAATTTCCAACACAAATTGTTGGGCTGATACTCAAATTGGTAAAGCCAAATTGCCAACGGGCAGACCGTTTTCCGATTGGATTCCCATTGGAACAATTGACATACCGAACCCATTTTATAAGTACAAACATTCCGTAAACAACGAGGAAAATCCGGATAGCCAAACTTAATCCGGATACTGTTATATTTGTTTGTTGGCTAAATGCCAAAACCATGTTTAAAATCCATCAATTTAAAAACAGCGAATTTCAAGTGATTGGGAAAGAGAGTGGGATTACAGCCTATTGAATATGATACAATGGAGAAATATCAATACCATTTTGCAAAAGTATTGCTATTTTGCAGATACCTGTCGCACGAGGATGACATGGAAACCATCGACCATTTTCACAGGCACCTGTTTCCTGACGATGTTGTGCGAAAACGGAAGCGAACTTTGCTGCCCAACCTCCGGCAGAAACTGTGGAACATCATCGACTTCAATGATAAAAATATCATCACGACGGTAAGTGGTTTCCAAAAAGCAACACAATTAAGCACCATTGATGCGTTAATACAGCGGTCTGTAAAGCCACACCAAATTGATATTTTGTTCCTTGGATTTTGCCCTTATAGCGAGCGAAAAAACACATTATTTTTCGTCATTTTTTTTCAAAAGAAAGTGAGCGATGGTCGATTTTGTTTTTTATTCTCAATATAAAAAAGTAAGCTTGCTCACTATAACTGCACTTTAACCCATTTCAATAGAATTTGTTGACATTGACCTAATGTACATACTATTTATTCATCCATTTTAAGAAAGAACAGTGTATGGATAAACCCAATTTCTAAGAAATAAGTATAACATTATAGTATAGTATAACATGTTATGTTAGGTGATGAAGGTTTGAAAAAATATCAACCTGAATCACTTCAACATCATTTCAACTGTATTTTCTTTTAGACATTTATTATAATTGATTTTGGATAGTTAAAAAATGAATTGTTAGCATGTTTTACACAGGCAGCATCAAACAGTTTAAGAAACCATAGACATTTTCATTTCCTGATTTAATTTTGTTTTTAATATCACAATACATCCATTGGTATGTGCTATCCAAAATGAGCAATAAAGGGGTATGTTCAGAATAAGATCAAGGCCAATGAATTGTTTTATTCATCCCAGATTATCAGAATGAGAAATCACGTGACTTAAACGGGGTTTTCACATGCGTCACCACGGGTCAAAACCGATGTAAACAAACAAAAAAGTGACTTTAATTCCTAAATTACTTTTTTAAAATACAAGCTATACGGTAAATGCTATAAGGTAAAGGCTTACCTTATAAATATCTGTGTATAGAAACATAAACTCAATATTATCTTGGAATGATACTTGAGTATACTTGCAAATGATTTGTTCTGACACATCTACCCTCTCTCTCTGTTGAATGAAACAACCTCATACAAATTAGTTTGGCTTAAATAAAAATATCATTATGAAATATTAGATGAAACTTAACGGTCATAAAAGCAATAAAAGTTCCCTTGAAATCGTAAATGTATTAATTGTTTGAGAAAGTGTTGTTGTTTTTTCATTTGTAAGAAATAATTATAGTTGTAAACTAATTCAGTAATGCGTTATAGTGTTACAGCCACATTTTAGACAATGCATATACTTTATCATAGGCAATTTACAACTGTCAGTGAATTTCCTGACACCTGGCGCACCTGAGCGCACTTGCAATTTCTATCAATCTTATACCTGTTAAAGCTTGGTTTATTAATGTCGATTTTTATAATGCCGCGAGCTGTTTATTGTTTAAAAATATGTTGTCCAAAGGAAAATCAATTTATTTTTAAAAAGATTCTTTATGCTTTACTTGAAACTATAGTGTTTTTTAATAAAGAAGAATGAACTTAATCTGTTTTTTTTTGTCATCTGAGCTTCATTATCTCTTTAAAGTACAACGTTTGTTCACGACTACAAGCAAATGATTAAATGCAATTTGTCATATTCTCATGTTTCTTTTGCTGGTGTGTTGTATCATATGTGAAATAGCCTCTAAAAAGGATACCAAAGATGGTTAAAGTTTTAACTTTACTTGAAGCAGTACTATCTTGGGAACATTTCAGTGGAAAGGAAAGCAGAATATCTCAAATTTTGACGTTGCTATAGCTTAAAAAGGGTATATAAAAACAAAATGAAATTGCTTGCTAAAATGAAGTATTTATAAACGAAACAGCCGAATGATGTTTCACATTTTATTACGAATAATTAGGATTTAGCCAGGTTTTAAAATGGACAGGTTGCTGCAGACAAGGTACTGAGGTAGAAAAGGGCTCTAAAATTATGAAAATGACAATTTGTTTTAGAAATAATGTTTAATTGAAGTAATATTAAGTTTTAACTGCCAAATATGTTTGTATTTATAGCCATAGCATAAGCTTTAATGAATCATATCTGATTGTATTGAATAGTGTTTTCTATTAAGGCAGGATGGTGAACATTCTGGTTTCCATCAGGGCAGAAGGGCGCTTACATAATTGGACAGGGTGCAGCACTTTTCAATAACTCTTTTGTTAAAACCCTACCTTTAACAAACTTAAAAATAAAATGAAGTAACAATTACAATTTAGCTCAGGTTAAAACAAATTATAAGTGAAAAAGCTCTACTAAAACAACTTCAAACATGAGTTTAACATGGTGTTGTTTGATCCAAAACCATCACAATACAGCGTTGCGGTTGCTAATTCTAAGCGGCATTTTAACCACATATTAGAATGACCAAACAGTTTACTGCATTGCAACTGTAGAAATGTGTTTGATTGCACCTGTGAAATGTAAGTATATCATCATATTTTTTTCTAAACCGAATAAACCGAGGACTGCCCATTGTATTTAAAGATCATTAGTATACTTTTTAGTTAGAATACTTGGCATACTCGAGTCAATTTTGAAGGTCCTTTTATTCAGTAACTGATGAAAATTATTCCTGTTTATTGTTTATCCGCAGACTTAACATGTAGTTTGAAGCTTGCATAGGTTAAAGAGTTAAAATTGCCATTAATCCTATTGCATTAATGAAAAGTACACCATTTTTGTTTACTTCCCCAATGTTAACGCGATAACATACGTTATGAAATGAGTTTAAAATGATGGCATATCCTAAACAGTGTCCGAGGTATAACGGTATGCATTTACATATGCGCTATATAATAGAAATACGAGTACGTCCTCCCATTTTTTGTTTTATTTGACTACATGATTTATGGTGTCAACGTTACCATTTTTTAAACCTTTAATTCAATTTGATTCCCTCAAAAAATAGCAAATACAAGAATAATTTGACACTATTATACTTCAACTTTACACGCCGATGGTCATATTGGGCGATTTTGGAACGGTCCATGGTTCCCAATTTATAGTGTCCTTTACAGATATAGTTCTGGCTGTGCATGCTGTCAGTCATTTAAAGCGATGTTTGAACGGTCCCCGAACCCAATTTATACCGTGCTGTTCTGATATGTTTCTGGCTGTGAACGTTGATTGTCTTTTTGAGAGATGTAGGAACGGTCCCGTGACCCCAATATATACTGCCCCTTTTAAAAATATTTCAGGCTGTGCTTGCTGATGCTCATTTAGAGCAATGTTGGAGCGGCCCTTGACCACAATATATACCGTCTTTTTCAGATCAATTACTGGCTTTGCACGCTGTTGGTCATTTGAAGCGATGTTAGAACGGTCCCTGTAACCCAATTTATTCTTTCCTTTTAAGATCTGTTTCTGGCTTTAGCGCAATGTTTGCATGGTCCTTGAACCTCAATATATACCGTTATTTCAGATCTATTTCTGGCTGTGCACGCTGATGGTAATTCTGAGCGTAATGACCCTCGCCTTGAGTAGTCTCCCGCAATTCAAAAGGAACCTGACCAAATGTGAATTGGAAGATTACCTCGGCAAAGAGATGCAAATGGTTTCAAGAGCAACCGCCAACGCTGACGACTCGTGCGAGGAGCCGCTGGCGGATGACGTGTATTCTGGAGTAATTACAGATTTTGAGGAAATCGAAGTCAAAGATAAATCGGAATTAACTGAAGACGACGTTATTGTGAAAGAGTTTGAAAGGAAAGTTAATGTGACGGATTCAGGACTGAAACCAACTGAGACTACAAACGATTTTGCTAAGAATGATTTTCAAAGAAAAGGAAACGTCTCTGAAAATGACAACTCGGAGAACTCAACTTTTGTTCCGGCTCTTGTGCGTTCAGCGTTTGATTTTCGGTTCAATTTGGCAGATACGGTTGAGGATAGTGAATTTATCGAGCATGTTTTTCAAGCTTTAAGGCCAAATGTCGGTATCGAAAAGAAAACGGTTCGAATCAAAACATTAGTTTATCTAGACACCATCGCTCTCGGATTTTTCACTCTGGATTTATTGTTGCGCATTTTCTCTTGTCCAAATATCAAAAAATATTTTCTTTCGACAATCAACGTCATCGATGCGCTTGCCGTTCTTTCTTCATACGCACATTTGACCGTGAATATTTTGCGCAAGAATGAACAATACGAATTTTCCAATTTCGACATTCTGGAGATTTTCCAAGTCCTACGCGTCGTTCGTTTATTGAGAATTGTTCGAGATGTGATTGGGTTTAAGGTTTTATCGTTTTCGCTGCGACATTCGTCTAAAGATTTGTTCGTTCTGTTCCTCTACATGATTCTCGGGATGACGATCTTTGCAAATTTCATCTTCTTTGTTGAGAGTGAGCAGGCAATCGATAGCATTCCGACGGGTTGGTGGTGGGCCATAAGCACGCTAACGACGGTCGGGTACGGTGATGTTACGCCTACTACTTTATACGGACGTCTGATTGGCGGAATTTGTGCGGTTTCCGGCGTGGTTGTTATGGCAATCTCGATTCCCGTTTTCGTGAAAACCTTCATGTTGCTTTACGCGTATGCCGTTTTGTATAAGAAGTCTCTTCATAAACCGGAAGACACACATCGCTATATTCACCGTATCGGTCGCCAAAACGCCGCTGCTCTACAGAAGCAATTGAACAATTCCAATATTTAGTCCGATTTTCAGATGTAATTGATGCTGTCGTCAGATAATTTGTTAAAATTAGTATGCGCGTCTGACTTATGCTTTTAGCACAAACGTTAACTCATTATAATCAATAACTATTAAAATAAGTAATGATGACGTCATAAAGCAGCATCTAGCGTTTTTATCGCTATCCTGCTTGTATTTCTGTACATATATGATCATTTGTATGGTACTATTTCCAAATATTTAAACATTAGTTTCAATCCATAAATAAAATCTAAGACGAAGTTTCATGGATTTCGACAATATCGGATATTTTCCGATGGACGCAACTTCTTCGGAATTGTTCGGATCGCGAATCATCGCGTAAAATATGAATTGAAAATTAGTTTGAATGTTGTTATTGTTTGAATTTTGTCAGCAGGCCTCAAAGTTTTTAAATGACATGTTAAAAAGTGTCAATTTAATATTTGTTACCTTTATTGTTGACATTTGCATGTCAAGGTTTAAGTAAAATAATGATTTAACTATCAACAATGAACAATATTTAAACGCGTTACCATGACGTTATATTATCAACGGTGTCCGGTTACGGTCGCGTCATACTATTTCCAGAATGGGTGCGAACTAATAACTGTAATGTTTTCCTAAATTAAATTAATTGTTTTCATAACCATTTTGGAAAGAAAAAAATAAATATTCGTGTAGATTAAAGTAATGAATTGCAGTTTTGATGTCAGTATCGGGGATAGGAACGCAGCTGGAGAAAGGCTGGGGTTATTGAATTCAAGGTCACATCGTTTAGATGCTATATATTGAAAATGCATAAGCGTGTTGATCAATACGTAGGTTGAGTTACTGTATAAGACTAAACTGACCCTTCCAATGCAATAATGCAATCATGTATTGACAATACTCTCTTAATGCGAGTGTGGTCAGTTTGTTGTGTTTGAACTTTTGTGTCTCGCGTTTAGGTCCGTTTGTGCATCGCACCTTCTTTTTGCCTATAAGCAAAATTACGATGAAAGCTACAGGTACAAGCTCAGTAGTCGAACATAAAAAATAAATAAACCCTGTTCAAGAGGAACACGGCAAGAACTCAAGCGACGATGCACTATGGATAAAACATATTATCATCACATACACAAATACAATCACCAAAAGCAGACCATAGCCATATCGAAATTGCTTAATGATTTAATGATGAAAATATCGTCCTGGAACAGTCAGTGAAACAAGAGTTCTTATTGTTTTACTGTTTTATTTTAACTTTATTGTGTTGTACATAGCTTTGTTTATAAAGCGTTCATGTTATTTTAGGTATCAGATGTACAATTGAGAGAAAATCGAACACACAGTTACCTCATGCTTCTTTTTTATTTGAGAGTTTAATACGTAGAGGTTAGATAACTATACACATATACAAGAACATCATTAATCGAGATCAAGCTGTCATAGTCTATTTACTTACCTATGATTTTATTTTTCAGTCATTTATTTTACATGCTTATAATCAGAAAGCAACACCCATTCAAATTATACTTACCTTGTATGTGGTCAACACGCGGCAATATTTAACAATATCAACAATGGAATGATGAAACGACAAGCTTAATTGTACATCGTATACCTTTATTGGCTAGATGGATATGTCATGTAACTGGTGTTCAAAGGTTTTTTCATTACACCTATTATATATGAATTTATCGTTGGATTCACCCGATACACTGCTGCGCTGTGTATCGTTATGTCCCGTGGCTAGGAAAATCTCGTAATCATGTATAGGTCATGAGCCTGTTTCATTGGTTCCGCAAGGAATCAATGCGGATATATGCACAGACACTCGTTCTAATGTTCTTTCCGTAAAAACTAAAAACATAATTTGGCGAAAGCTCAAATTGAACTCGGCTTGAACATTCACTGAGTCCATTCGCCTACAGTGAAAACTGACAATAAAGGGTAAATGTTTGATACCATTTTTATTTCACTGATAAATCTCTTTAAATCACTGGATAGTAGAATGTGTTTATATGAGTCGGTATTGTCGAATAAACACACACGTATCAGGTCTAGTGTTCTGTTAGCGCGTCGCGTTGTTCTTCCCAGTTTTAATAAGTTTCAAATTGCCCGGGAAATTTTTAGCAGAGTCATAGCTACTGTAAAAAACTGATACAAATATTGTATGACATGATAAAATGCTTGTTAACGTAATCAGGCTAAGGTAATGTTAAATAGCGGTGAAAATATCGATAAACATATTTCACTCGATGAAATGCGATTTTCCATGGCATTTTAGATGCACTACGATCACCGCTTTATTACTTATTTTATGGATTGCTTATTGCTCTTCAGCCATATTTGCATTTTCTCTATTTCGTATATAAGATGACCTGTATTTAAACTATTTAAGTAGGCTATGATGAGGTTTTCTTTACCATAGTTCCAATGATGTAACATAAAGCAAGTGATATATGATGCATATCGGAGTAAAGGCAAATCATCCACCATTAAAACAAGGAAATGCTACTGGTGATGTATTAATTTAAAGTAACAAAATGATGATTTGTTTAAGTTTTCACAGATATTATGCTATTTAAGAAACAAACTTATACAATTGCTATATTAACATTTTAAAATTTTGTTCTATTACCTCAAGCTAGAAGGGTCGTTAATATGTTATAAAGCATTATTATCCATTCAATATTAATATAATGGTTAATCAATATATTAAATTAAAAATAATATCGATGTTAATATCTAAAATGCACTAACACTTTTGTACCTAAGGAAGGATGTCTTACCTTAAACTAACTACTAGTAATTAGTTATTAATATCCTATACATGTCAATGTGTTATTTCTATTGATCACGTATTATGAAATCTGACCCACAAATAAGCTCCTTTCCTTGGAGCTAGTTTTACGGTAATGATAGACGTTGATGCCTTATGACCTTACAAAATGTTGTTACCAATTGAAAGAAATTGCTTGAAAATGAATGACATAAAAGTATACATACAGTTATTTCCCTTTGTATATTTGCTCTTTATTTCGACTGAAATCGGACGTGAAATGACCTATATCATTTTGGATAAAACTGTTGTATTTTCTCCCCCCTCATAAAACTCTTTTAAATGTTAACAAAAAGACAAGGGTCACCAGCCATAATCATTTGCCATTTTGGTCTTTTGTTACCTTAATGTACATCATTCATTTAACGCCACTGATTAAGAAACATACTGGGTGAAAAATTGTTTCTTTGTTGTATTTTTGCGTACTATTGATGGATAAATTACCTTGTAGGTGTTTCACTTGATGACAATTGTCTGAGTTAAATGTAATAAAAGTATACACCATGTGTTGTTGGCTGCATTATAGCCATCTTAATCAAACCTAGCAAGAAAGGCAAGCTGTTTTGAAATATATTGTTGTTATTCTCTCTCAGAAAGGTATCAAGTTTAAAAACGTTTACAAATAAGTGCAAGGTTTATTTACGACATCTATTTAATATAAATCAATTGTATAGTTGTATTTTATAATGTATTGAACATTTTAATGAGCATGATGAACTTTTAATTATATATATTTTCATAGTGCTAACCAAGATCATTTTTTAGGGTATGGGGAGAGAGAGAGTTATAAAGACAAAACAGAGAGAGAGGGAGATAGAGGAAGGGAGTGAATGGGAGATGAACACATATACATCACAGAGCGGGAGAGGGTTGGACGAATAGAGAGAGAGAGAGAGAGAGAGAGAGAGAGAGAGAGAGAGAGAGAGAGAAATAGACGGGAGAGAGTTGATAGGTGATAAATAATACAATACATCGATAGGAAGCGGGTTGGCAAAAACAGGGATAGGGGGGATGGAGGCTGTTATAGAGAGCAAAGAGAGAGGAAAATAGACGGGAGAGAGTGGATGGAAGATAAATAAGACAAACCATACAGAGGAAGCGGATGGGCGGAGAGAGAGAGAGAGAGAGAGAGAGAGAGAGAGAGAGAGAGAGAGAGGGAGAGAGATGTAAGGGAACCGGCGTTGCTTGGTTTCGAGGATGGTTATTTTTGTTGCATATTTTTATTTTGTTTTATTTTTATTTAGACAGTTTGTATTCGTTTTGCGGAGGTTTTGTACGCACAAGCGTTTTATTCGTATTGGTAGTTGTGCCTGAAATAACATTGACATAAAATTTATACACATTAGTAACGTCATATGTTTTCATAAATTGTATTGTTGTTTCAAATGAAATAAAACACACATCCAAGATCTAATCGTGATTTTTCTTCGATTTGATTTAGTATAAATCAATCGTGTGAACTCAGCAGAGGATTGGAACTACATAACTGTAATACAAAAGTTCATGCAAATATTTTATACGGCACATCTGTGGAACACATCATTGCATCAGCTGGTGTACAATTGTTTCAAACACCTAAACATGGTATTCTATTATGTTAACAATACATAATGTTATTTTCCTATTTGTTTTGAACTTGAAACATCTTTGTACTTGATACTTACAGATCAGATTAATTAAACCGAGATGGATTGTCGTTTTAATGTATCCGATATGCAAATATGCCTTATTTCATTTAATCAGGTTGTCCGGTTAGCGCATTTGATAGCCCATTCGCTTTTTAGCCAACGAAAATGAAAATAGAAACAAAATCACCAAACAGCTTTATTCGTCGGGAACCGGGTGCTAAAATTGTAATTCGGCAAAAAGGACCCGCCCGGGTACCCGGGTTTTCGTCAATGTTTATAAAGAATAGATTGTGTTACGCATTCTCTCTAATGTCATTCAACGCGAGTTTATGCCGTTAAACTTAAGACAGGGTGAATGTTTCAAGTATAAATGGATGTTTTCTGGAAAAGATGTCATTCCTGTTCCGATTAAATAATATTTGATTATGGTATCAACTTTATTAGACGCTGACTAGCGGAAATTATTTTCTGCATCAAAGCGAAATTCAATATCATTTGAATCTTTAAAGGAGTTTCAAGCAATCTTATTTCTATTGTGGAGAAATATGAGAAAGCAAAGTCTGATAAATGCTGGTGTTATAATCGTTTCCATGGAAATGATTATTCATAAGTTTCCACATAAAAATTCTCTCTCCATTTTCTCCTATTGTATTGTGCATCTCCCTGACTTGTTGCATAGGCGGCTCCTGAATTTGGCGCTAGCGCGGGCGAACCGTTTGACTTTACGACTCTCATCCTAATCCGAAATATAAATGGTTTAAGTGTGGCAAGGGGTAACCTTATAGCAATCCATTTATTGCTTTAAAACACAAATATTTGTTACTTATATGACTGGTTATATTGAAATATTTACACCTCAACTTCCATTCCTTAAATGAACTGCCTTTCGTCAATTGCGTTCATCAATCGATGAACGCAACATCTTCGGATATGTTCGGATCGCAATTTATTGCATAACAATATACATGAAAAATATTGATACTGTTATTATTTGTATTGTGTCAGCAGGTCCCGTAAAAAATATATCAACATTTTAGAAAGTATTATTTTTTAAATTTTAAATGAATAGTTGCCTTAAGTGTTTGAATTTTACGTTTAAAAGTGATTTTAAGTGGCTGATCTTTTCCCGCATTATTGTGACGTCATTTGAAAAAATGCTTCCGGTTACAGTCGGGTCATTCTATTTACAGAATGGGTAGGAAAGAGTTACTGAAATGTTTTCTTATATAAAATGAAGTATTTCTTTAACAATTATTGAATGAAATAATGAACTATTGGTGTAAATATAAGTAATGAATTGCGGGCTTGATGTCATTATCGGGGATATGAACGCAATTAGGCTGGTCAAAGTACGCGTGGTGTCCTTCGGACTCCACATACTTTGATCAGCCAAATTGCGTTCATACCCCGATAATGACATTAAGCCCGCAATTCATTCCTTAAATAGTACGTATCAATAACGGGGCTGATTTCCGTTGGTAAAATATTTAGTAGCAGCGGTGGGATTCGGACCCACGCCTCCGAAGAGACTGGTGCCTTAAACCAGCGCCTTAGACCGCTCGACCACGCTACCTTTTATCATACTGAGACAGTTATTGAATCATACTCAGACTTTTGAATCCGTGTAGTATATAGTTTACAATACGGATGTTACAATCGCGTTGTTTTAGATAGTTTACCGAAGATAAAACTAAAAACATACATCTTGTAATGTTAAGGTAGCGTTGCCGAGCGGTTTAATGCGCTGATTTTAGGCAACAGTCTCTTCGCAGTCGTGGGTTCGAATCCAACCGCTCCCACATTTTTTTTAAATTGTCTTAGAAAGATAGGCAACGGTTTTGGAAGCCTACATTGATGGGTTCGATTGTGGGCACGGCCATTTATTTGAGTCTTACAAATATTTTACAAATTGCAGTCAAAAATTTCCTGGACTGGTTATATATTTCACAATTTTGACGTCTGACTATGACGATACTCGTCACACATAAATCCTAACATATACATATATGTAGTGTTTGAATAACTAGAAGGTCAGCATATAAATAAGGAATGTCTTTATTTTTTACCCTTTTTTCAGTTTTAGATAAGAAGTAAGACTAATTGTAAATGCATTAGCCTAATTGAAAAATGATAGTGTAATTAACATAAAATGTTATTGAGCAAATTTTATCAACATTCCAATACAAATACATAATCAAATTTCAGGATTGGAACGGTAGAAATAAACTAATAGAAGAATACAAGCTCATATTAAATAATGTTTAAATTTTAGGCAATTGAATGATAGACATTAAATGCAATAACCTTTATTGTAGAAAAAACGACAACTTTATTCTAAATAAATCAACTGTATTGAAGTAGAAAAAATATAGTATGAGAAAGAACGAAGAAGAACAGAAGGAAAGGCAAAGTAAAAGATGTGTTAGGGTACTTTGTACTCCATTACATGGCGAATTGTAAGGGATGTTGTTCATGCGTTTATGTTTATTTAAATTATCTTCGACCAGAATTGATCAAAAGGGGGCACCTAAGAAAATGAGTATAGTCTTTCTATGAAGTATATTATACTTAGAAAAACAACTCAGTAGGCGCTTTTAAAGTATTTGCAAGATTTTCATCCCCGCACGCCCCCCTTTTTATCCTACGCCCCTCATTTTGTTTACTTAAAATGATATGCTGAACTAGGTTTTGTACTTGCGAATCGGTCAGGTACTCTCCGGGAACGGCGTTTATTCATACCTTAAGTGTCGTTGTACTAAATGAAAGAAATGAGAATTGTTACGACCATGTTCGTTATTCGTCTATAAACACATGCATATGGTCCCTTTTGCATTAAAGTGACACTCGTATTTAAAATCAATACATACACATTTATAACAATAATAAATTTTGAATGATAAACCTTTAACTACTTACTAAATAATGATTTTATGGTAAATATTCGTTAATGATAACAAGATTCTAACCGTGTATCTAATAGCTGAAAACGCTCAAATATTATATGACTGGTGAGTGCTAAAAGATTTAAATTGATCACTTATCGTCATATAAGATAAAAATACCATGTTTTCTCCCACCTCAGATAAGTAGATCATTTAATTTAACCATGCTAGAAATTCTTATCTTGCCCACGGGCGAAGATAAAATGCCCGTATGGAACTTCTTTTAATGGTCATCACATTGTAATTACCTCCCTTGTTGAAGACTGTCGTCTGTAGCGCATCATGGAAACCTTGTCTGGTGGCAATATTTAGAACGCGAGTTAATTATTTTTCGCTTCAAATGTCACCAGAAAACAGTTTTCACGCACCTTTCAGGAAATAATGCTTCACTCTTCTTAGAACTATTTAATGACCGATCAGACCATTTACATACTCTGAATCAATCACTGCGCGAATATCCATGACAACCATGAATTATTGCATATCCGTACGCAATTATTTTCACTAAGAACAAAAGTGTTCCGGCAAAAAAATACATTTTTACTTAATTGTGTTTAACTGAGGTGGGAGAAAAAGCATCTACCATAGCCGCTCGTGTAAGATAGGTTCATCGTCGGCCGACCCTCGCGCAGGGTGTTTTGCGGAAACTCGGTAAACCTCGTTTCCGCAAACCACCATACGCTCGGGTCGGAATGAACCTATCTTACACTCTCGGCCATGGAAGATACTTATATTCTGCACCTTTCTTTCAATTTAAAAGACAGTAAACCACATAACAACCATTGTTTCCGATATTTATTCATCCTTTGGGGTAAATTAAAACAATAGTGGACTAAAAGTGCACCTTTAAGATGCAGATACTTAAATCAAGGATCAGCCTATTGTATTAAAACTAGACAATAACAAGATCAATAGCTTTCATGTATATTGTTATGCAATGAATTACGATCCGAACATATCCGAAAATGTTGCGTTCATCGATTGATGAACGCAATTGCCGAAAGGCAGTTCATTTAAGGCAAATCATCCACCATTGAAACAAGGAAGTGCTACTGGTGATGTTTTAATTTAAAGTAACAAAATGATGATTTCATTAAGTTTTCACGGAATGTTTGTCTTAAACAGATATTATGTTATTTAAGAAACAAACTTATACAATTGCTATATCAACATTTTAAAATTTTGTCCTATTACCTCCCTTTAAATTACCATATCAAGCTAGTAGAGTCGTTAATATGTTATAAAGCATTATTATCCATTCAATATTAATATAATGGTTAATCAATATATTAAATTAAAAATAATATCGATGTTAATATCTAAAATGCACTAACACAACTTTGTACCTAAGGAAGGATGTCTTACCTTAAAATAACTACTAGTAATTAGTTAATAATATCCTTTACATGTCAAGGTGTTATTTCTGTTGATCACGTATTATGAAATCTGACCCACAAATAAGCTCCTTTCCTTGGAGCTAGTTTTACGGTAATGATAGACGTTGATGCCTTATGACCTTACAAAATGTTGTTACCAATTGAAAGAAATTGCTTGAAAAATGAATGACATAAAAGTATACATACAGTTATTTCCCTTTGTATATTTGCTCTTTATTTCGACTGAAATCGGACGTGAAATGACCTATATCATTTTGGATAAAACTGTTGTATTTTCTCCCCCCTCATCAAACTCTTTTAAATGTTAACAAAAAGACATAGGGTCACCAGCCATACTCATTTGCCATTTTGGTCTTTTGTTACCTCAATGTACATCATTCATTTAACGCCTATGATTAAAAAAACATACTGGGTGAAATATTGTTTCTTTGTTGTATTTTTGCGTACTATTGACGGAAGCGTTCCAGGTAAATCTCCTTTCAAACCAAATTAATTTTCATGGTATTTTGTTGTTCGCTCTATCTCATACGATTGAAATCAATATTAATGGATACATTACCTTGTAGGTGTTTCACTTGATGACAATTGTCTGAGTTAAATGTAATAAAAGTATACACCATGTGTTGTTGGCTGCATTATAGCCATCTTAATCAAACCTAGCAAGAAAGGCAAGCTGTTTTGAAATATATTGTTGTTATTCTCTCTCAGAAAGGTATCATGTTTAAAAACGAATAAGTGCAAGGTTTATTTACGACATCTATTTAATATAAATCAATTGTATAGTTGTATTTTATAATGTATTTAACTTTTTAATGAGCATGATGAACTTTTAATTATATATATTTATCATAGTGCTAACCAAGATCATTTTTTAGGGTATGGGGAGAGAGAGAGAGTTATAAAAAACAAAACAGAGAGAGAGGGAGATAGAGGAAGGGAGTGAATGGGAGATGAACATATATACACCACAGAGCGGGAGAGGGTTGGACGAATAGAGAGAGAGAGAGAGAGAGAGAGAGAGAGAGAGAGAGAAATAGACGGGAGAGAGTTGATAGGTGATAAATAATACAAACCATCGATAGGAAGCGGGTTGGCAAAAACAGGGATAGGGGGGATGGAGGCTGTTATAGAGAGCAAAGAGAGAGGAAAATAGACGGGAGAGAGTGGATGGAAGATAAATAAGACAAACCATACAGAGGAAGCGGATGGGCGGAGAGAGAGAGAGAGAGAGAGAGAGAGAGAGAGAGAGAGAGAGAGAGAGAGAGATGTAAGGGAACCGGCGTTGCTTGGTTTCGAGGATGGTTATTTTTGTTGCATATTTTTATTTTGTTTTATTTTTATTTAGACAGTTTGTATTCGTTTTGCGGACGTTTTGTACGCAAAAGCGTTTTATTCGTATTGGTAGTTGTGCCTGAAATAACATTAAAATAAAATTTATACACATTAGTAACGTCATATGTTTGCATAAATTGTATTGTTGTTTCAAATGAAATAAAACACACATCCAAGATCTAATCGTGATTTTTCTTCGATTTGATTTAGTATAAATCAATCGTGTGAACTCAGCAGAGGATTGGAACTACATAACTGTAATACAAAAGTTCATGCAAATATTTTATACGGCACATCTGTGGAACACAGTCATTACATCAGCTGGTTTACGACTGTTTCAAACACCTAAACATGGTATTCTATTATGTTAACAATACATAATGTTATTTTCCTATTTGTTTTGAACTTGAAACATCTTTGTACTTGATACTTACAGATCAGATTAATTAAAGTCATACAGCAACCGAGATGGATTGTCGTTTTAATGTATCCGATATGCAAATATGCCTTATTTCATTGAATCAGGTTGTTCGGTAAGCTCATTTGATAGCTCATTCGCTTTTTAGCCAACGAAAATGAAAATAAAAACTAAAATCACCAAACAGCTTTATTCGTCGGGAACCGGGTGCTAAAATTGTAATTCGCCAAAAAGGACCCGCCCGGGTACCCGGGTTTTCGTCAATGTTTAGAAAGAATAAATTGTGTTACGCATTCTCTCTAATTTCGTTCAACGCGAGTTTATGACGTTAAACTTTAGACAGGGTGAATGTTTCAAGTATAAACGGATGTTTTCTGGAAAAGACGTCATTCCTTTTCCGATTTAATGATATTTGATTATGGTATCACCTTTATTAGACGCTGACTAGCGGAAATTATTTTCTGCATCATAGCGAAATTCAATATAATTTGAATCTTTAAGGAGTTTCAAGCAATCTTATTTCTATTGTGGAGAAATCTGATAAATGCTGGTGTCATAATCGTTTCCATGGAAACGACTATTCATAAGTTTCCACATGAAAATTCGCTCTCCATTTTCTCCTATTGTATTGTGCATCTCCCTGACTTGTTGCAGAGGCGGCTCCTGAATTTGGCGCTAGCGCGGGTGCAACTTAGGGGCAAACCGTTTGACCTTACGACTCTCATCCTAATCCGAAATATAAATGGTTTGAGTGTGGCAAGGGGTAACCTTATAGCAATCCATTTATTGCTTTTAAACACAAATATTTGTTACTTATATGACTGGTTATATTGAAATATTTCCATTTCTTAAATGAACTGCCTTTCGGCAATTGCGTTCATCAATCGATGAACGCAACATCTTCGGATATATTCGGATCGCAGTTTATTGCATAACAATATACATGAAAAATATTGATACTGTTATTGTTTGTATTGTGTCAGCAGGTCCCGTAAAAAATAAATCAACATTTTAGAAAGTATTGTTTTTTAAATTTTAAATGAATAGTTGCCTTAAGTGTTTGCATTTTACGTTTAAAAGTGATTTCAAGTGGCTGATCTTTTCCCGCATTATTATGACGTCATTTGAAAAAATGCTTCCGGTTACAGTCGGGTCATTCTATTTACAGAATGGGTAGGAAAGAGTTACTGAAATGTTTTCTTAAATGAAATGAAGTATTTCTTTAACAATTATTGAATGAAATAATGAACTATTGGTGTAAATATAAGTAATGAATTGCAGGCTTGATGTCATTATCGGGGATATGAACGCAATTGGGCTGGTCAAAGTACGCGTGGTGTCCTTCCTTCCACACACTTTGACCAGCCAAATTGCGTTCATACCCCGATAATGACATTAAGCCCGCAATTCATTCCTTAAATAGTACGTATCAATAACGGGGCTGATTTCCGTTCGTAAAATATTTAGTAGCAGCGGTGGGATTCAAACCCACGCCTCCGAAGAGACTGGTGCCTTAAACCAGCGCTTTAGACCGCTCGGCCACGCTACCTTTTATCATACTGAGACAGTTATTGAATCATACTCAGACTTTTGAATCCGTGTAGTATATAGTTTACAATACGGATGTTACAATCGCGTTGTTTTAGATAGTTTACCGAAGATAAAACTAAAAACATACATCTTGTAATGTTCAAGTAGCGTTGCCGAGCGGTTTAATGCGCTGATATTAGGCACCAGTCTCTTCGCAGGCGTGGGTTCGAATCCCACGTTAAATGCAATAACCTTTATTGTAGAAAGAAACAACTTTATTCTAAATAAATCAACTGTATTGAAGTAGAAAAAATATAGTATGAGAAAGAACGAAGAAGAAAAGAAGGAGAGGCAAAGTAAAAGATGTATAAGTGTACTTCGTATTACATTGCATGGCTAATTATAAGAGATGTTGTTTATGCGTTTATGTATATTTAAATTATCTTCGAGCAGAATTGATCAAAAGAGAGCACCTATAAGAAAATGAGTATAGTCTTTCTATGAAGTGTATTATACTTAGAACAACAACTAAGTAGGCGACTATAAAGTATTTGCTAGATTTTCATCCCAGCCTACCCCCTCTTTTTTCCTACGCTCCTCATTTTGTTTACTTAAAATGATATGCTGAACTAGGTTTTGTATTTGCGAATCGGTCAGGTTCTCTCCGGGAACGGCTTTTATTCATACCTACGGTGTCGATGTACTAAATGAAAGAAATGAGAATTGTTACGACCATGTTCGTTATTCGTCTATAAACACATGTATATGGTCCCTTTTGCATTAAAGTGACACTCGTATTTAAAATCAATACATACACATTGATAACAATATTAAATTTTGAATGATAAACCTTTAACTACTTACTAAATAATGATTTTATGGTAAATATTCATTACTGATAACAAGATTCTAACCGTGTATCTAATAGCTGAAAACGCTCAAATATTATATGACTGGTGAGTGCTAAAAGATTTAAAGTGATCACTTATCGTCTCATAGGATAGAAATACCATGTTTTCTGCACCTTTCTTTCAATTTAAAACACAGTAAACCACATAACAACCACTGTTTCCGATATTTATTCATCCTTTGGGGTAAATTAAAACAATTTTTTTTTAATAGTGGTACACCTGATAGTGGACTAAAAGTGCACCTTTAAGATGCAGATACTTAAATCAAGGATCAGCCTATTGTATTAAAACTAGAAACAATACATGTAGGCTATCGTTTGTGTAGTTTGCATAATAAAACACGTTGATTGGTTAATAGAACATATTGGAAAACTATTAACCAATAGCTTGACTTTCTTCATCCTAACCAAAAAAACAAAACAAAAAGCTATTCGTAAGTGTCTTGTCCATATAACTATTTATACCATTTGACAATGGTCAAAGACAAGATGCCGATTTGCCAATAAAACTAGTAACAAAAATGGCGAATGTACAAATGTATTCATGAAGGACGTATTCCACTTTGACAATTACTTAGTTTATTTAAGGCTGCACTCTCACTGGTTGACCGTTTTGACATTTTTTTGTCTTGGATTGAGCCAATATTTGCGTAAATATGTGAAAACCAGTGATATAAGAGTGGTGATAAATGAGCAGTTCGCAGTTGTTGTTTTTTTATATTTACGTGCGAACTTTCAAATTTTGTTGTAAGAAAAACGAGTTGTGTGACACAAAAGATAAATTTTCGAAGGTAATCTGAAAAAACTGTGGTCTGATTCTTTGTCAGCAGTTTTATATCACTAGTTCTCAGATATTTACGTAAAGATAACTCATTCTAAGACAAAACAATAAAAGGTTGTTAAACAGTCCATCAGTGAGAGTGCAGCTTTAAGGTTTGTATTATTATTTTTTACAGCACCTAAGACCGCTCAGCCACCCTACCTGTTATCATAGGACTGTTATTGAATGTATATATATGTTTACAATATGGGTGTTAAAAGGTAGCGTGGCCGAGCGGTCTAAGGCGCTGCTTTTAGGCACCAGTCTCTTCGGAGGCGTGGGTTCGAATCCCACCGCTGCCACATTTCTTTTAACATAGTCTTAAAAGATAGTCCACGGTTTGGGTCACGGTATTTGTAGTGTTTGAAAAACTAAATGTCAATATACAATAAAGAATTAAGGCTAGGCTAATAGTAAATGCATTAGCCTAATTGACAGATAATAAATAGTGTTAATAACATAATGTTTTTTGAACGCAGCAAAATACCAATATTATTACTGTTAACTCAGTCTTTGTTACTTTTTAAATCGTCACTGCTCTGGGATTGTAATGGAAAACTTGTGATATGATGTATTTCTAACAGGATTGAAGACAACAGTTTCAGCTGTACCTGTTTTTATAGATATATGAGCACAACGTCAACTATTTCATATATACGTTGACAACGATGTCGTTAATCACGTTGTTAACTTTTACAAAGTTCTGAACAATCGATCGATTGTTTCCATTCTTTTTAGCTGTAAGTGCAACTGAGAGTTTGAGAAACGCCACTTAAACGTGTACGAGTGAACTGTTTATTGGAGTACTACTCTATCCATGACATTGGTACCTTGTAAAGTAAAAGCGTAGTAGATATACAGGATTCGTGTACACTTTTTGATTCAGGTCGTACTGCTATGAATAGAGGATCGTTCAAAATCACGAGGGAAACATTTTATACGAGAGTCGTGGACAGAGAGATTCAAATATGACATAAAACGCCTAACTGCTACTTTCACTTAAACGGGTAGTTACACATTCAAGTACATGTGGAAAACATTCTAGGGCGTGGACTTTATTAATTTTGGACCTAGGCACCCGACATTCTGTTAGCAACGAGTAGTCGGATTTACAATTTAATCCGCGTAATAAACACGATGTATAATAGCATTCATGACGCCTAGAACAAAGATAGGTACAGTTTGGATCTTTTTTATCGTTTGTCATACGAAAGACGAAATGCCGTCTCTGAGGTATAAGAAGAAACACCATGCATTTGACGGCAAGGAAAACGTTAAATACCTCCAAAAGCACCAAACATTATATTGTATTACTGTATTCGTTGGGAGCTGGGTGCGAACATTTTAATGCGCCAAACGTTTACCGCCCGAGGGTACCCGAGTACACGTTCTTGCTCTAGGATTGACAAGTCGTTTTTCGCATTCTCTCTTATATTGTTCAACGCGAGTTTATGCCGTTAAACTTAAGACAGGGTGAATGTTTCAAGTATAAACGGATGTTTTCCTGAATACACGTCATCCCTTTTTCCGTTTAAATGATATTTAATAATGATATCACATTTATCAGGTAATGACTAGCGGGAAATATCTGCATTATAGCGAACTTTAATATCATTTCATTTTTAAAAGGAAAAGCTTTTTAGGAAAGCCGATTTCCATTCTAGAGAAATATGAGAAATCAAAGTCTGATAAATGCTGGTAATATACGCGTTTCCATGGAAACAACTAAATAAATCATATAGGATGACATTTTCACAGCATTCCATTTCCTCCTATTATATCTGGTATCATTCCTACATTTTGCAGATGAGGCTCCTGAATTTGGCGCTAGTAGGGCGCAACTTAGGGCACACCTTTCGACATTGGACTGTCTCTCATTCTAATCCGAAATTGAAATGGTTTAATTTGGGCAGGGGGAGTATAATTTGGAAAATGTTTAGTTTGCAATGATCCTTTTGCTGTGTGATTTGATTATAAAGCTAACCGATATAGACATAAACTTTACATGGACAATGTTAGGGAGCCCCAACGCCCTCCCCCAAGAAAGTACAAATTGGCTTAAGATGCAAATACTTAATCAAAGAATCAACCTGATATTGATATTGATGAATTAGTATGTATCAATAACGGGGCTGTTTTCCGTCGATAAAATAATTAGTGGCAGCGGTGGGATTCGAACCCACGCCTCCGAAGAGACTGGTGCCTTAAACCAGCGCCTTAGACCGCTCGGCCACGCTACCTGTTATCATGACTTTACTGTTATTGAAGGTATATAGAATCTATATTTACAATACGGATGTTACAATCGTCTTGTTAGATACTTTACCGAATAAGATAAAATAAAAATATAAACAATTTGTTTGTATGTTAAGGTAGCGTGGCCGAGCGGTCTAAGGCGCTGGTTTTAGGCACCAGTCTCTTCGGAGGCGTGGGTTCGAATCCCACCGCTGCCACAATTTTTTTAACATAGTCTTAAAAGATAGGCCACAGTTTTGGAAGCCTATTTCATGGGTTCGGTTGTTGGTCCGTACGTATTTGAGTCTTACATATGTTAGAAATTAAGACTAATTGTAAATGCATTAGCCTATTTGACACATAATATTGTTGATAATATTATATTCTTTGTATATCATTGTATAGCCAATTATAATAGATTTTATGATGTTCATATATATTAAATTGTTTAAAAGAATTATTTATCTTCGACCATAATGCAACAAGATACGGGCAATTTATGGTTTGGTCGTTTTTTTCTTGCGTTGATGCTGATGAATACAGTAGGGCAAGCGAGCAAATTCCATGAAGCCAGCTAGCGCTTCTTGGGCATTTGCTCGTTTGCACTATTGCGTTCATACAGCATAAATGCAAGAAAAAATGTGATCATTAATTAAATTTACATTTGCGAAAAGATTCATTACGATTACAAGTAAGCTGTAGCTACTATAAATGAAAGAAGTGTAACTGATAACATACGTTTGTATTAAAGAATAGCTGATATGTCGCATATTATTAGCTAACTGACTTAAGTAAGAGAGGGAGGAATGATGATATATAGCAATAACAACAAAACAGCGGAGAGAGGGAGATAGAGGTAGAGAGTGGATGGGAGATGAATGAAGACAAACCACAGAGCGGGAGAGGGATGGACGGATAGACAGAGAGGGAGAGGGGTGGGGGCTGATATAGAAAAAATAAAGAAAAAAAAAACAGCAGAGAGAGGGAAATAGACAGGAGAGAGTTTATTGGAGATAAATAAAACAAACCAGAGAGAAGAGGTGGCTATTTTTTTTATACTTTTTGGGTAGCTTTTGTACGTACAAGCGTGTTTTGCATATTGGTAGATGTGCCTGGAATTACATTGACATAAAATTCATAAACATTTGTAATGTCACATGTTTGCATAAACTGTATTGTTGATTCAATTGAAATAAAATACACAGCCAATATATAATCTAGATTTTTCGTCGGTTTGATGTAGTATGAATCAATTGTGTAAACACAGTAGAAGATTGGAAATGAATAACAATAATACGAGATTTCAAAGAAACATTGTAATACCTTGAATACTTTCGAATACCTATGTTTATGTGAAGTTAACATATGCTATTTCCTATTTGTTTTAAACTTCCTCCCTCATTGTGCTTGAAACTTGCGGGACCATTCATTGAAAGTCGAATAGCATAGCGTAAAACAGCTTTAACCGAAATGGACAGTAGTTTAAATGTTTCAAATATAAAAATATGTTTTTCAATTGTTTGAACCAGATTGTCCTGTTAGAACACTTGCTTCTCTCCAAGGTGAACTGGGTTCGATTTCTAGCATGGGCGCGTGTGAGTTTGGTTGGTAGTAACCAAGCAGCACAAGCGGGTTTTCACCGTGTGTTTCCGGGTTTCCCCCACAACACAAGACCACTCTCTCGCGCAACATCGCGCCAAGGAGAGCAACTAAGTATAAATTAACTTTATTTACAGTCGTTGTAAAATAAATATAATTTAAACTAACCATTTTCAATAATGTTAAATATGGATTCCTAGTGACCCAATGTAATTTTGAAAAACTTTAAAGTGGTATTGTTGTCTGATTACAAATATATAAAATCCGATGTAATCTTGATCGATTACAACTGAAATCAGAAGTGAAATGACCGTTTTCAATGTTTGCCGTAATTGATCGGTATACTGTGCACAAATTATTCCTCAACACATCACATCCTGATGTACAGAGTTTAACAGTTAGCTTATGTGAGCCATTTAAGTCTAAACGATGCTCGCTCATGTTTGGGGGCTAAAATCGTAAAGTTCGTGGACGTGCTTCGTATTTTTAATTGCAAGATGTAATGTAATATTGAATTAACTTTTTAAAGAGTCACCTATTTCGGTTTATTTAAGACAAAGATACATTCACATATACATATAGTTATTAATTTTGTCGGTTTATCCAAGACTGTGTATTGCTTTAGTTGTCCCCGAGATGAATTCGCCATACGCTGAATATATTTCATTACTAACATGACCAAAGAAAGGAACAAGGTTTCGTGGCATCCACCAAGCATGGTAATAGTTGTTAAATCCCTTGTTTGCGACAGTTTCCTTCTCCCAGCGGCAAAATCCCGACATGCACTCTACTCCAGTGTCGATTGCGTTCTGACCTCGTTCCGGATCAATGCACATCTTCATTGTACACATGACGTCATTCGTGTGTTTACACAAGGAACAAAGAATGTCGCTGTGTAGTGCTCTCCCGGTGGCAAAGGCAGCTTAAAAGTGAGCATATATTATTATTTTATTTTTTTTTGCAAATGCAATACTCATTTAGTAAGTGATTCTATTGGTTTATGATGACATTGTATTTATGGTTGTTATTGAAGGACTTCATCAAATGTTGTCCGCTTTTTAACATTTTTGCGTTCTATAGAATGTTTTTATTTAATATAACGTTCATTTTTGTGAGCAAAAGTTTCTATAAGTGAATGTTTTAACAAAATGTTAACTACAGTGGCCGTTACAATAAAGGATTTAGTCGTAGTTTCAATACTCTTCATCCTGCATACACGTCACAAATGGCAACACATTGATTATTTGTATCTCAACAACTTTGTGAAATTGATCAATTTTAATACTGTCAATTCACCAAAATATGAAGAAAAATGGCGAAACTTTGACACTAAGACAATTTCAATTCAAGACTCAAAATGAAGTTAGATTTTGAAACGGCCCCAGACGCAAGGCCAGCAGCCAACGAATGACTACGATCTCACAAAGGCAAAAATGTTTGGAAAATAATCTTTGGAAACATCAACACATACACACCTGTTTTATCTTCTTGTTTCCGGCCTTGCACGTTTGCCACTGTGATATCGACTTCAATCCGGCACATGTGGCGTACACACTCAATGTTACCGGAAACCTGGCACTTCCGGCAAGCTTCCTGCATAGCGCTTGTAACCGCCGAGTCTAAAGATACAAAAAAAAAAAAAAAATTGTATGCAAGCGATTCACAAGATTAATATACATGCATAAAAAAACATTGAGTGCTATGATATTATTTTTCTTTTCAAATCTATTCTCGAATTATTACATTATACCCCTGCCCCCCCCCCCTCCCCCACCCCGAAAAAGGAAAAGAACAAAAGAACAATAAAAAAAACAACAACAGAAAACATTTAAAAATGTGTAATTTTAACCGGACGGTCTACCTACTGATACATGCTTATGATGTTTTTTTCAACAAATTCAAAGTCATAGTAGATTATTGTGGACATTGACACCGGGCCTATCGTTACCGGGATTTCCTAAGAGAGTAATATATTACCCGGTACCTACTGTGACGAACAACCCGATATCAACATAGTCCGGTACCATTAACTCTGATACCGGCTTTCCCCATTATCGATACAATTTACCGGTTTAGGCACTACCCAGGAAGTATCTTTTCTACTATTTCTGCGATTTAATTGGCTGACGGGTTATCGTGTGAGCCTACATGTATGTAATTGCCGGGTAACGTACAGTTCCTACATTTTATCATTGATACTGTTATATGTTATAAATTGATGTTTCAAGTATACCAATTTATTAAAAATCAGATTATTTTAAGTAAGCAAAATATCCTCAGAAACTTTTTTCCTGAGGATTGATGATGAATCGGGTTTGATGGTTAGTAAACCAAGCTGTAAGAAAACGTAGCATTCGAATTTGGGGGCAAGTTATTACATACCCATTAATTGTGACCAAAGGTTTATACGAACGGTATGAAACATACTTTTTCTCGATCTTGATGTTTCCAGTTTCTTTCACAGTTTATTCAATTGATTGTTGGTGAAGTGTTTTTTTATAATCAAACACATTTTATAGTTTTATTTGACCATTATAATTTGGCTAGTCTATTTTGATGTCGGTGTAAACTCCGCCTTTTAATTATAGTTAGACCTCATATTCCAACCACATGTCACAACAAACGGACAAGATGTCAGTCCTTTACATGAGAGCGAGATTAGAATTACAAACTGAACTCGCACTCATGTAAGTATGTAAACACATTCTGATCGTGTTTTGTCCCCAAATTCACCTTAATTGTTGTCAATGTCAAAAATAATTTTATAATTACGTCTAAAAGTATTACAATCACGGTGCGGATTTCAGAGACCATTCATAAAAAGAGCATTTTAAATTCATACATTTTTATAGCTGTTTTTTTTTCGAAAATTGATTCCTACGATCAAATAGAAAGGGAGGGAAAATATCCACAATATTAGTGTTGCTTATATACAGTCCAAGTTTCAATGTTTTTTTTTACATATGACTAAAACTTAAGTTTGCGTAACGCTACTTGAACGCGTACATGTGAATTGTTAGAAACGAGAACTCGGATGTCCATTTTACGCCGCGGAATAAACACGATACATTATAACATTCATGTCTTCTAAAACAAAAATAGGAACTTGTTCTTATCGTTTGTCATACGAAAAGAGGAAATGCCATCTCTGTTCTCATGAGGTATGACAAATCACATAGAGAGGAAACACCATTCAAGAAGCGACAAGAAAGGCGTTCAACGCCACAAAGAGCCCCCCAAAAAGCACCCCCCCCCCCCCGAAAAAATAAAATAAAAAAATCACCAAACTTTATTTGGTATTGCTGAATCTGTCAGTGTTTAGGGAGAACAAGTAGTATTTTGCATTCTCTCCTATGTCGTTCAACGCGAGTTTATGTCATTAAACTTATTACAGGTTGACTATTTCAAGTTTAAACGGATGTTTACCTAAAACACATCATCCCTTTTTCCGACTAATGATATTTGATAATGGTATCAACATTATCTGACACTGACTAGCTGACTAGCGGAAATAATTATCTGCATCATAGCGAAATTTAATATCATATAAATCTTTGAAGGAGTTTCAGGCCAGCTAATGTCTATTGTGGAGAAATATGAAAAATCAAAGTCTGATAAATGCTGGTGTTATAAACGTTTCCATGGAAAAAAACTATTAATATATATTCACATGAAAATTAGCTCCATTTTCAGCTATTGTATTGTGTATCTTTCCGACTTGATGCAGAGGTGGCCCCATAATTTGGCGCAAGCGGGAGCGCAACTTAAGGGCAAACCATTGGACTCTCATCCTAATCCAAAATATAAATGGTTTAAATGTGAACAGGGGGATGATTTGAAAATGCTCTTTTGTTTGATTTGATTAGATAACCATACGATATAGACTTAAACCTTACATGGAAAATGGGACCCCCATCACCCTTCCCCAGTACGTTAGAGCGTTTTGAAAAGTAAAAATTGGCTTTAACTGACACTCTTATTTAAAATTATTACTTAATCATGTCTAAGATATATTTAAAACCAAGAAACAATATTCGTAGATTATCGTTTGTGTAGTTTGCATAATAAAACAATTTGATTGGTTAATAAAACACATTGGTCAAGTATTAACCAATATTTTTGCTAACTTTATCCTAACCAAAGAACTAACAATTCGTTATTGTCTTGGCAATATAACTATTATTTAACATTTGTAATTGGCCAAACCACGATGCCTATCCGCCTATAAAATTTGTATCAAACGTGTTCATGATGTTTCGATAAGTTTTGTTTTTGTTTTGGAATGAACCAATTTTTGCGTAAATATGTGAAAACCAGTAATATAAGAGTGGTGAAAAATGATCAGTTCGCAGTTGTTTTTATATTTACGTGCGAACTTTAAAGATTTTATGGTAAGAAAAACGAGTTGTTTGATATAAAACATCAATTTTTGAACGTTATATGAAAAACTGTGATCTGATTCTTTGTCAGCAGTCTTATATCACTGGTTCTCACATATTTACGTAAAGATAACTCATTCTAAAACAAACTTTTTTTTTTTTGAATTACCTGATGGCAATCTATTTATTATTTTAAAACTTATTTACATGTTACTTATATGGCTGGTGATATCGATGAAATAGTACGTACTAATAACGGGGTTGTTTGCTGTTGATAAAATGAAAAGTGGCAGCGGTGGGATTCGAACACTCGCCTCCGAAGAGACTGGTGCCTTAAACCAGTGCCTTCGACCGCTCGGCCACGCTACGCGTAATATGACGCAGACTGTGATTGAATGTATGTGGTAATCCATCTATTTACAATACGTGTGTTACAATCGCGTTGTTTTAGATACTTTAGCGAAGATATAAAAATAAATATAAACAAATGTTTGATATGTTAAGGTAGCGTGGCCGAGCGGTCTAAGTCGCTGGTTTTAGGCACTAATCTCTTCGGAGGCGTGGGTTCGAATCCCACCGCTGCCACATCTCTTTTATTTGAGTCTTACAAATGTATACGAGGTGCAGGCAAAAGTTCCCGGACTGGTTATATATTGCACAATTTTGACGTCTGGCTACTCTACTTTTCATACACAAATCCTAACATATACATATATGTTACACTTTTTTAACTAAATTTAAATGATTGGTGAATGCTTAAATAATTACAGTGAGGCTCATGAGGCAAAATACGGGGTTTTCTACACATGTCCTTCAAATTCAACATGGTACCTTTTATATAAGAACCATTATTTTCGATACTAATGCATTATTTTCGGTGAATTAAAACAATTGTTTTAATTGTGCCATTATTCATTTGGGGGTAATTGTGCATCTTTGAGAAAGAGTGTGAACACATACATATTCGACGAGTTTACAGTCACATAAGAAAAACAAATAGAATATCACCCCGCCCCCATTTAAAAACATATTTGAAAATAAAATCTAGCAATTAATTTATATTAGCCTTATCTTGAAACACCTAATGTAAAATAAAAATATCTTGAGGTTTGCATTACTATGAGTTAGACGGAGAGAGAAAATTCTAGTGATCGCGTAATGATTTTGTTTACGAATTAAAAGATTTTACGATCTAAATGATATTGCCAGTTTATAAAGCTAGTTCCCAGGTGACCCGTTTTCGTCAGAAGCTCTTTCCGATCCTATCGTGCAAAATTGAAGTCATTTTCTTGCAAATGACAAAAAAGCATAAAGGCATACAGCTGTGAATTTTTTTTTATCTTATGAATCAATGTACACATAGATTAGTGCATATTTTTAATTTTAATTCAATTGCAATGAAAGCTGCTAGCTTATAGAATCACTCTCAGGTCGGTTACCTGGCTAGAAACAGGAACTGGTGTCCAATTTTGAGCGGCCATGAAAAATGACCCCGGTGGGCTTGAACCCATGACCTCTTGGGTTAGAGTTGGACATCTTTACTACTAGAAATCTTTAAAGTGACAGTCTTATTCAAAATCAATACATGCACATGCATAACAAAAATACATTTTGAGTGATAAACCTTAAACTACTTACGTAATTATGCATTTATGGAAAATATTAATTACTATATTTAAATGATTGGTGAGTGCTTAAATATTTACTGTGATCTACCATAGTCTCATTAGGTAGAAATACCGTGTTTTTTGTACATTTCCTTCAGATTTAACACAGTATCCTTCATAAGAACACTGTTTTGACATTTAGTCATCCTTTTCGGTAAATTGAAATAATTGTATTAATTATGGTTAATCTTATTTCAGAATAAAAGCGCATCTTTAACTTATCCAAGTACATAGTGGATAAGTAATTTTCACTGCACAAGTTCCAGGATCATAATGAAACTATGTCACACTTTATATAAACTTTTACAATAAAATTCATTTATAAATAATAACACGAATATATATCAAAATATATTTTGTATAAGTTTTTGTAACACATTTCACCCATATGAGTATATAGAACGGGGATAAAAATACCATACATCAAGACGGAATTATCTGGAGATCATTCTTTCGAATGACATTTTCAAAACAAACAATTAAGCGCTAGGTTAATTTTTCAAAACTCGGCATTTTTGCTGTCACCAAGGGAGATTACTGCGAAGTTTACAAACATAAAGGATATTGTAATAGTACCGTGTAACCTTCTTCTATTTGGGCGGAAGTTGATATCAATCATAACACCTCGGCCTGTATCTATCTCGGAGATGGCCGGGTTGTTATGATTGAGTTGGTATTTAAAATCAAAGTTTTCAAAATGATAAGCAGGGCTATTATAATTTAAGGTTTCATTATCAATTAAAGTGTTAAGTTTTATAAAACATTCTAAACTTCATATTTTATCATGCAACGTGAAAACTATTGAAAGCATTGTTCTGCAATTTATGAACTAGTCCCTATGTTGGAATATTTCTAAAGTAAAATCAAATATAGTCGTCGCCCTTCTGGGCGCCGACTAATAATAAGAAAGAAAGTGAATAAAAAATATAGCTTAACGTAGAAATACCGTGTTTTCTGCATATTTCTTTTAAATTTAACAAGGTATCCTTCATAAGAACACTGTTTAGACATTTATTCATCCTTTTCGGAAAATGGAAATAATTATATTAATTATGGTTAATATTATTTGGGAGTAAGAGTGCATCTTTAACTTATCTAAGTACATAGTGGATAACTAGTTTTCACTGCACACGTTCGAGGATCATAATGAAAATTCATTTATAAATAATAACACGAATATGTATTAAATAAGAAAGAAAGTGAATCGAAAGTTTAAGCTTACCCGGGATGAGTTCTTAGGTGTTTGCATTAACATTACACTTTATGTTGCTAACAATAGTCGAATCCCGTTGGCTCGAACTCCGACGGACCGGCGAAAATACCTCAAGCCTCGGAAAATTCGAGCATAGCGGGAATGCTTACATTCAGTATAAAGATATCGGTACTTACATTCATATCGAGCCAACGAGGAATTCAAGCCAAGCGAGTTCGAGCTAACGGGGTTCGACTGTATGATGAATGCCCAGTAGACAGGAGTTCCAGTGAGCTCTTGATTCACTGACTGTCACAAGGCGGTTAACCCATAATTCAACGGAAAAGTAATTTCGATGAGAGTACGGTTTGTTTGTGGCGTTTGAATCTGTGTATGTGGTGTAAGATTGTTTTTGGTTTTTGAGTACGCGATGTTAAAATGATTGTGTCTATATTTTATTTTCGCCCGGGTATCTGCCTTGTGTCCCTTAATAGGGTTAAGTTTTGAATATTGATTGCTTGTCTAGGCCCCGTATTTTTGTATTATTTTCTTTAAGATACAAGATTCAAAACTTTTAACTAAGTGACACTCTTATTCCAAATCAATACATACACACGTTTAACAAACATTAGGTTTGAATGTTAAACCTTTAACTACTTATATAAAAAAGCATTCATGGAAAATATCAATTACTGATAACAAGATTGTAACCGTCTATTTACTAGCTGAAAACGCCAACATATTAAATGATTAGTGAGCGCTAACATATTTACGGTAATTTACTATAGTCTCATAAGATAGAATTACCGTGTTGTCTGCACATTTCTTACAAATTAAACTCGGCATCCTTCATAAGAACCATTATTTTCGACATTTATTCATCCTTTTTAGAATATGAAAACAGCTGTATTAAATTTTGTAAATCTTATTTGAGAGTAAGAGTGCATCTTTATCGAAAAGCCTTCAATCTACTTACTTTGTTGAAAATTCCACATCATGATATCCTCCCGAAGAGATGAGAGCAGCCATTTATGGGCTGAAATGAGACGAAAACATTAAGTTTTGAAATATTCTTAAAATCCTGCAATTCCCGAAAATGCCATTCGCTATAATCGTAATCAAAATGCTATGTTCTTATCGTTTAAGTCATACAAACAGTAGGGTCTTAATTGAAACCGGTTGTCCGGTAAGCTTAGTGATAAATGCCACCTTACACGAATTTTAACTAGTTAATCAGTTCTTATGTTACTTTTGTTAGCCTATTAATGTTGTACAGCTAAAAAGGTAACAGGTGGCAGTTGTCGGCACTTGCAAGCCATTTTTTAGTCTCATGATATTTATATTACCGAAAATGTTTCGCGAATATTAACTAGATAGCTAGATAATCATCGCGAAAATTTAGTGGTTAACACGAAACAATTCGCGAACATTAACAGGTCATCTTACGGCAGTAATATGCCACCATATCATCCATAGCTAGTAATCTCTTTAATATTTAAAGATACCATCATCATGTGCTTCTTTGAGAAGGCGTAAAGGGCAACAACGCTGCTTTTAGTAGACAAACAAAGAGTCGTGGTACAATACCCTTCGAAAGCACACCGTAGACGCACACATACAAAAGCCACCAGCGGCCCATTGTATAAAACTGGATAAATACCAACATATAATTGCGAAGTTTTGGTAAGTTTGTACATAAAAGCAATTTGATTGGTCAGCAGTTATTATTTAATAAATATTTACCAATCACCCCCCCCCCCCCCCCATCCCCTGCCCCTAAAAAGAACTCAAACGTAGGTTCCAGTTCCGCTGACCGCTTCAAGTAAGACGGGAACTCATGCATTGATTAATATTAACATCTTAAAGCTGCACTCTCACAGATTTACCATTTTGACGACTTCTTTTTTGTTTGTTTTGGAATGAGCCAATTTCTGCGTAATGTCTGCAAACCAGTG
This sequence comes from Mya arenaria, assembly GCF_026914265.1. Taxonomy (NCBI): domain Eukaryota; kingdom Metazoa; phylum Mollusca; class Bivalvia; order Myida; family Myidae; genus Mya; species Mya arenaria. The sequence goes on from NC_069130.1 coordinate 24,245,437, forward strand.
ATATTAGAATGCTGACAAAGGATCAGATCGCAGATTTCATATTTCCATTCGAAAATTAATATTTTATGGCTAAAAACGTTACTTACAGCTAAGATTTATGCATAAAACATCAATTTTTGAATTTAAATATGAAAATGTGCAGTCTTTATATCACTGGTTTCCATACACTTTCGCATAAATTGGCTCGTTCGAAGACAAACAATAAAAAATGTCAAAACATTTTATCTGTGAGGGTGCAGCTTTAAGACGTAAATATTATGGTAAATACTAGGCTTGTCCCTATAGTACTCATAGTAATATTACCTTATTTGGACAAGGTGAAACGACAGACAGATAAATGAATTATATTAATGGGCACGCACGCGTTGTAGGGACTCGTTCATGGTTTATTAAAATGCATTTTATTTACGAAAAAAAGTATGGCATATCATTAAGAAAGTTAACATTAAGATACTGAAGGCTTGAATCCTTAAACAGATGCTGTTATATGCTCAAAAATTGTCTTTGAAGTCCACAATGTTGAAAAGCGTTACTAAAAAAGGCTGTGTCGAGAATAAAAATGATTCATGTACAGCATAGTTTAAGGAAAGATGAAAGGAATCTGTAAATGCTAACTTTTCACTTTTAATAAAACTTTAAAGTTATTCGGACCGCCTCTAAGAAAGTCAAACGTAAATACATGTATGCCAGGCGCGTAGCTGCCTATAGGCGAGTACGCGGCTGAATCCGCATGATTCTTACAAGAAAAATCAGTCGCAGTATGCGTACTAGACTACATGATCATAAAACTGTTCATTTTCCAGTACCAAATAAAGCAGCTCAGAACACCCAGAATGCATCAGATTGCACCGTGGTTTTCAAAGTTGTCCGGGGGGGGGGGGCAGGATCCACCTACTACAATTATGAATCCACATGAATAGAGGGCTAGCTACGCCCCTTTATGTATGTCAGCTATTTATTTTACCTCCGTAATTATCATCATAATTAAACTCAGCCAATTGCGGTGTGTCTTCCAGCTGTATATCACCAATGCCAAACCCGTCTATATCCAAATCACCAATGGTGTCTATATCAGGAGCCACAAAGGACCGTGTGTCATCATGGAATTTTCCATCAAAACTTTCCCCACCCACTAGGGCAATTAGAGTGACCACAACATTTAAAACAGACACAATCAGCATATTGAAACAAACAGCATTGCATTTGAACACATGTAGACGATATTCCGGACACCTAACTCGCTAACGTTTTGTTTTTCGTTTTCATATTCAAACACTAAAGCTCACATAATTCACAAAAGTTTTATCAATACATAATATCCAGTGATGCACTATTAATAGAAATGATAAATGTAAAGTAGATATTTAAACATAAATTACTAAGATAGTGGTTACACTTATTAGAACAACCACAAATCAAATACACAATCCTTTCGGCCCTCAGGCAAAATTGGATGTCTAATATTTTCCTTGCTTCCGTATTTTTAGATGAATACATCGTGTTTTGAAAATAAATTAAGATGTCAATAGTCATTTAATTTGACAAGGGATGATTCATTTTGTAGAATATATGTGTCTCAAGAGTTATTGTTAAATAACTTATTTATTCTATACCTTCATATTTCCAAATATTTAATTATAATGACGTTGATATCAGATTTTGACAAAATTTTAACTTTTAGTTTGTAAATACACGAGAATTCATCATGGTCATTTAAAAGATTTATATCACTCAAACTTTAGATCGTCTGTCAATCCTGAATCTTATTCGGATCGTTTCGGTCTTTTTCTTATGGTTGACATGGGACCAGGGGATCGTACAATACGGAAAAAATACAGGTGTGTTTGTATGCGCGTGCTTCACGAAATAGAACTATATTGTACGGTCACGTGTTGAAAATAAGACTCTACGATTGGACGTATAAATGAGGTATAGAATAATGCATTTTATATCAAAGGGAGAAAATAACAATGGTTCATGTGTATGTGAACGTCTAAGGGTGTGTGTAAGTGCATGTGTATGTGTATGTATAAGTGTACATGTATGTGTATGCGTATGTGTAAGTGTAAGAGTTTGTGTACTTGTATTTGCACGTTTATGTGTACGTGTATGTGTAGGTGTATGTGTATGTGTACGTGCACGTTTATTTATGTGTTAGTGAATGTGTACGTTAATGTGTTTGTGTAAGAGTTTGTATACGTTTTAGTGTATCTGAAGTGTATTAATTTTGTACGGTTAAGTGTACGAGTGAATATAGCTGTATATTAATGTTAACGTGTACGTGTATGTGAACGTGCATGTTAAACTGTATGTGTCTGCGTGTGTTTAGATACATACATGGAAAAGTTGATTTGCAAGAGATGATGCGAAACACAAAGTGCACGTGTTCTTATATATGTAGCTGAGTAATTATTTGATTATTATTCTTCAGTTCGCCCTTTCAAAATTCGTGATAGTGATAATCAAAAATTACATAAGGTTTGACACTTGCCAATGACTTAATTACGAATGCATGCTTTCGGAAGTACATTGCAGGTGAATATACAAGCGCCGGGGGTAATATATTTGACACACTTTAAAGTTTAAATGTGATAATATTTCATTATTCAAGCGCCCTCGCGGGTCACTTACACGGAATGGGAAACATCGTTAATGGACCAATCGCCAAAGCAAATATTGCGACGTATCGAGATCATGAATTGGCTAATGCAGCTATGTGATTGTATTAATTTAAAATATATAATCCTATAGATGGTCAACGGATTGTTTGACTAGTGGCGACTGATCAATTGAAGTGAGAGTACTTCTTGTGAACACTAGTGAGCTTAAACAGAACTTTCTCTACCGACCATTCCTTCTGTTGCTGTATACATACATCTACACGTACAGGTTACGCTGTTCAAATTCTCAGTAAACGCACTCCTATTACTTTGATTATTTATCCACTGATGCTTAAATAACTTCATCAAACAATTGTTTTTGAATTTGAAAATGTCCTTATTTAAGACATGTCAATGCAAATCATCCAGGTGTGGTGATTTTTTTTTACATAATTATGGTTATATAGTATGTACACATTCCAATCTGTATTGTCATCCGTTTTTATGTTTAGAACTACATGTATATAAAAGTACCATGACCGACAATGTATCTATGTTGAATACGAACTACGTGTAACCAAAACAGGTTTAGTTTAGTTTATTCTACTTTCTTTAAGCTCGATTGTGACGAATGCTGATAGCTTAAAGAACCACTTTCAAGTCTTTTTTCTGGAAAGAAACCAGTACTTATGTCATTTTGAGGGGCCATGAGATTGTACCCCTTGTGGGGATGAACCCTCAACCGCTTGTGTGAAAGGCGGACACATTATTTAATTGGCTACGTTTAATACTTAAAGAAATGATGATGAACCAGTTTATCATAGGTAGGGATCTATTGGTAAGACGCAACTAAATAAATTTCCAGTATTTTTTTTGACAATTTGCATGCAAGATTTCTAGTGCTTCACGGGCCCTCAACACTATAAATAGAGAGAAATCTCCACTTTTGTACTAAATATAAACTATAGAAGTTACGTTTCTCGTTAGAAAATTGGTTGAATGTAACCGCTGTGTTTTCGGTAAAATGACAATATCCGTTGCACGAGGACAAAATGTAAACAATAAAAAGTAGATCAATTAGATTCAGCACGTTTAGCCTGTTTTTGAAATCACAAACCATTCAGCTTCAAAACCAATACAGATGGAAGGTAGGCAATTCGGATTCATAATACCACCAAGGTTTAATAACAGAAATGACTAGTCATACAACTGTTTATTTAGGTAATCTCCCTTCTTATACAATATCACTGCATAACAAGCAATACGGATGTGTTTATATTGAAAATCGAGAAGAACGCTACTATGAAAAAGGCCAGAGTTACGGGCCCTGCTATAATTGCCTGTATCGTCTCTTGCAACATGAAGAGCTAAAATATAATACTTAATGTTAATAAATAATAACCCATTCTATATGATAATATATCACATGACGTTTATATGAATCGTGTCCGCATATAAAGCTCCAGTAAAATGTTTCACAGGCCCGAATGTTTCCGTAATTTTCCGTAACATTTCGGGAGTGTTCGAGTGGTGTCGGTCATCTCCGTAGCCGATCGGTTGTATATATGTTTCAATGCGTGTTTGATGGGACGACTTTTCTTCAAATCTGTCTAATTTACTGAATGATAGTTTGTCCTCTGCAAGCTGTAAATGAAAAAAAGCAAAACAATATTATGGAAATGTTGCTGAAAAGATCTGCTAATTGTAGCAATCTAATATAATTTGGTACAATTTCTTGTTTCTAAGTATAATTTATATAAAAAGTCTGAGAAAATATAGTTTGTAAAACGTATTTTTTTCGTTACGAATATATTCGACTGTTTAGCATTCGAGGATGATTTATTGAATGGCTTTAAGTTAATGCGGATTATCACAAACATTTTAACGCTGCATGTATCAGCGCAAGTCTTTCAGCAAAACTGCTTTATAGGTGGCAGTTAAAGTCAGAGATAGTGAAACAAATGATTTGGCTGTAATTGTATAATACATATTATTAAATCCCCCGCCCCCTAAAAAAAGAAGAGAAAATCACCATCTCTGAATGAGTCTGCCCCTTACGATCCTGATGGACAATATAATCTTACCAGAATAACTCGTGCAACCTTAATCCTCCCAGTGTCCAAGCCCCACCTTACCGGGTAATGGCTGGCCAATACAAGAGTTATGGGTTTCTCAGAGCTCCCGCTTATATGAATGTCAGTTTTGTCTGAGAAATGGTTTCCATATATCCCGATTACGTAAATTGAGTCTGATGACGTATTTGGTGACGTCACATTTGTACATGACAACTTATCTGCTGGGGAACCCCATATGGAAATCATTTTAGAACTTGGAGACATCTGGATTTTGCATCCGTCAACGTCAGCTGAAATATAAGAAAATGCCTACAGACTCACTATATTTACCATGATTTCAAGTTATCAACAGCAACCGTTATGTTTTGATTCTTTAATAATCGAGACACTGGTTCATAAGATACTGTATATTTAGAAATCGGTGCAAATAGATAGTATCGTAATACAGCTGATATGACTATATGTATATTGATTGGTGATATTTGTAGACGATGATGCTGATGCTTGTCGACGAGATGCTGATGATATTACGACATGGACGCTTAAGAGAAACACAAAGAAGATTATTTCGAAAAAGATTGCATTACCTGTAAGAAATTTAGATAGTAATACGTAAATGTGACGCAATCTGATAAAACCAGGCCTTAGGATGAAGCTATTTCTTGTGGGAAATCCCCCTTTTTCCAACACGCTGATTTCTAAAGCTCGACCGTGGGATTTATTTTGACTTTCAAAGTTTTTTTTTTATATTTCTCCTGTCAACAGATCACTGTCAAATTACAGCAACAAAGAAAGCCTGCCTCGGTTAAAAACTCTTGCTCAAGTTATTGTCGCATGAGACCTGGTTCCAGCAGGTTATCAACATATCTATTCACCAACTCTGAATTATACTGCTTATACTTATACTGCCTACATTGACTCTCAAGAGCGTATTAAAAACATCCTTACGTAAGCACGTGTCCCGTTGATAATCCTCTCCAAAACACTCGCAATGACCATTGTGACACGTCGCCTGGAACCGATCGCTGCGATAAGATGAACATATTTGATTACAAGGCGTCCGTCCACCCTGTTCCGCAGTTTTTCCGAAATGGAGACCGGAAGTGATCGAAGGTAGTGGCGACAGTGCTGCGGCTTCCACATGCGCAACATCTGTGGGTGGAGAGTGTCCGACTTCTGGTTCTGATTGAAATGGAAGGACATGGTTCTTCAGCTTGAAAGGAATTATACTTTACTGAATTGAGCAGCATAATGACATTTATACAGGATGTATGTGCATTAGATTGAATGTGAAGACACATTTCGCATTTCGGCTTTGATATGTGTATCTCATATTCAGTTAATTCAATTTATTGAATAGAAACTAGTATCGGTGTGCATTCTGAGAGAGCATGAGAAAAGGGTAATGGCTGGCTTACACATACGCCCTCTTTAATGAAAGGCAGACACCTATATAACTAGAACACTTTCACCATCGATTGTTATGTATTTTTTAAATGTTATCTATATATTAAAGGGACTGTACACCAGATTGGCACCAAAAAAGTTTTTTTCTATAACGAATTTCAGGACAATTATTTAATGAAATGTTTCACTCTTTGATATCATAATTGACAAAAAAACATACCAAAATTGAAAAAAAATCGAGTCGGAGACCGGGCTCGAACCGGTGTTGCCAAAATTGCAGTCCAGTGCTGTATCCACTGTGCAACCAAGGCTTACTCTACACAGTTGGAATATTAAAGCTATATACCTAACATGGTCATATCACGTGATAAAATCGACTAGCCAATCACGCATAAGGAATGAATTCTACTAGGTAGACATACCTAATAATACTTTTTAATGGAAAAATGCGATAAAACTGCGAAAAAACAAATTAATTGTAAACTATGTAGTATTTCAGCTTGTAAGTTCTAATGCATTGTACATATCGATACCAAGTTTATGTCAGTTTTCGACAATTTTCTGGGGTTTTTTTTCGCTGGTTTATCATACGGAGTACAGTCCCTTTAAATCGTGTTTTTTAATTTCACCTTTTGAGACCTCGACGATGTCTGTATGACCCTTATTTCGTAGACCGCAATCGCCACAACAACGGATGACGTCAACACAAATATTGTGATTAACGCTATGTAGACTGTACGCGCGTTACAACACGTCCGTGGTTTGCGAACATCTTTCTCCAGCGTAAGTTCCATTTGCTGTCGCGGGCTCACAGATCGAATGTGGGAGGGGAGCGAACCGGAAGACATGCTGAAGTAACTTCCAGTTGTCTGAACTAGTCCTCTCTGAAAACGAGTAGGTGTATTGTATATGGAGTACAAACGGGTCAAAATGTATGCTAGCATTTAATCGTTGCAATTCGGTGTGTCGATATTTTTTTGAAAAACACATAATTTATCGGAGTACCTATATTTAGAACGTAAAGGAAGAGCACCATACTCATTTGCGCATAAGGTTTCCAGACACGCACTCATAGAAGTTCATATTTGTAGCATATTACTTTGAAATCCTTTAACAAATTGTTGACACCCGCGATGAACAGACAGCAATTTCCTTACTTAACCGTTTTAAAACGAACAAGACAAATTACACTCGACAACTGAGAAAATAGTTCAGACATAAAAGCTGAAATTCATACATGAGATTTAGTCCTAGGGGACTTTTCAATAAAAGTCGTAAGCAACAAATAACCAAACCAATTAAAACTAGTGGCAAAGCAACCTACATAAATCCTTTTATGTCTGATGAAATGGTATACCCATTTGTGAATTTAAACGAGTAAATTAAGTTAAATATAATATAAGCCACTCTCGTACCTTATCACACGCAACTTAATATTTTATAAATGTCTTTCAGCATTTTGCAAACCGCTAAACAGTATATCTGACAAGATTATCGTACCTCCATTTTTGTATATCTGACGTCAGTGTTGTCGTCTGTAGTCCCTGTTGTTTCTGGATCCTCCATTTCCAGTCTACCTCAGTCTGTAAACAGCATTCATCCACATTTCTTAAGTTAAGATTTCATACAATTAGTATTTTAACAACAAAACAGCAACGGCGCTTAAGTACATTTAAATTGAAATGTGTAAAAACAAAAAAACAAAACAATAATCCACAGGTGTTTAATTCAGATTGAATCCAAGTCTCTAAACAACAACGCAGTTTCTTAAGTTAGTTCTAATCGAGTCTGTTAACGACACAATTCCACTTGCGCTAAGTCAGTGAGTTCTCTAAACCACATAACAACACAGTCGTCTTTTCCAAACCAATATTCTAGGCAGAAAGCACCACAAGCGGTTAGTTTTTAATGCAAAACTCAACTAAGGTAATAAATCTTAACGGAAATCTGTAAACAGCAAAATACCACTGCCACAATTTTTTGATCAATGAAGAATACACACGCTCAAATATCTGAAATATTGAAAACCACTAATCGTATGTTTCAACCTTGCAAAAACCATTAACAACAAGTGCTGGTGCATTCAGTAAACCTTAATGTTATGGTGGCTGATTTCTGTCACTTCTAGGTTTTACACTGTATCGGCGAAAGGTCGAAAATGCAACAATGCGAAAATGGCTCAGCTACCAGGGTTAAAATTGCCAAAATGCCATGACGAAAAATGCGACAATGCAATAATGCGAAAATGGCTCAAATGACAGGGTGCAAAATGCAAAAAAAATGCCCTATTGCAAAAATTGCCAATTGGCAGGGCGAAAGAGCAAAAATGCGACGATGCGAAAATGCAAAATTAGCATGGCGAAAATGGCCCAATTGGCATGGCGAAAACTGCTTATTCGCCTCACAACTTTTGGAAAAGTATTTTCTTATGATATGTACCACTCGTTGAACTGTTTCTTTTATGACCATTCATGTAATTAAATATGATCTTTCATTGAACTCGACAAACCTATATATATGAGTTATATAAATTTCCTACTGCAAGATACAATATAAAAGAGCCTCTATTTAAAGTCGGGTATATGTTAACAAAAAACAATAGGTTAATTTGTTACAACACAAAGACCCATTCCATACCGGGAGCTGTTTATTATAGGTTTCTTCAAATATGTTAACTTACTTAACCTCTTTAAAAACGTGTTGTTGCAGCTACGTGCAGTTATGCCTACATTTTAACAACTATATATGTCGGCAGGTTCATTTGCTGGACACGATATTATATTATATGTTTAAGGAAGCACTTGAAAGTGAAGTATTAGATTATCATTATTTTATAAGATAGTATCACTGATTTGCACTTGAGTGATGCGATAAAACGTATGAGGGTGTTCTTGAATACTTTTTGTTGATATAAAGGCTAACATATGGTATGTTACTTCCAGTCTAATTAACAACAGTATCACACATGGAATCCTGGCTAAACCTAACTATATTTGTAAGGTGTATCAACTTGTCCTTAACAAGTGCAAGCATTTTATCTGACGGAACAAGTTTTTTGGCATATTTTCTGAATCATTTTGCTCACAATCCCAACTATTAAATGTATCTGTCAAAATGATCTTCCTACTTTATTGATTGGACCAGACTGGTCTTTAACAGTAGGCATGATCTCACATTTTGAGGATGTCAGGAAACTGGCTCTATCCGTTTGTTAGAATGTATGTTACATATTATAAAAGAAATATACCCCAAGGGGGCAACAGCGATGTATAGTTAATCGTTGAAATTCATGTTTGGCAATTATTAAGAATGACGTCATATTTCGATAAATGAATCGAATTAATCATGAAGATCAATAACCCAAATTCTATGCACAACATACTTCACTCCAATTGGCAAGTCATCTAGAACGTATCCGTTTTTATCCCACATATGGTAGTAATACAGTATTTAGAATGCGGCACACGTTCGAATGCCTTTGCTGTTTAATGAAATCACCAACACATTTTGAAGTAATTTTAACAGAAACAATGATAAACTGATCACCCTAGAACACCCATCTGTCTACAACTCAAATTATATGTTGTTGCAAAGGAAACACTGTTCTTTCTAAACGTGTATAAAATATATGTCATACTGTTGATTCTTAGTTGTTCCTTGTTCTGTGGTAAACCTGAGGCATGAAGATGAATTACTACATTTTGTCTAGATAATTAAAATTATTTAACAATTTTTACAGTACCGCCAAGCCGCGTTTAGTAAATACCATGTCTTCATAATATGTTGCATGTATGATTCGATACAACTTTGATTTATCAAATAAATATTCAGCGACGATTTTCTAGCCAGTCCTGCCAGACTTTTCTCAGAGAGAAATATCCCTCTAATCAGACATAATCCATTTATTTCTTATTTGACTATTCTCCGGAGAGAAATGGGAAGTTTTGGGGTGAAATGGCATTACCAAAAATGAGCCATTGCTTTAATATATAGGCTCTAGGATGCTTGTCTCGTTTATTAATGGGATCGGTGCTAGACTTCTTTATATGTAGATGCTATAAATGTAAATATTCATGAAAGTTTCACACGTCTGAGGCATCAACCTAAATTGAAACTTGTGTTATAAATTAACAAGAACATACTATAATTTTGTTAAAGTATAGTAGTAGCTTGTGTCATTACTGTTTACAACTACAATGAATTTCAATTATGCCATACGTATTTGATTAATTCTTTTAGCGTCAGGTTCCAATTTGAAAAGCTACCTACCAGACACAATTGAAAACAGATAAAACGTGTCGAGAAACAAAACGCTTCATATCCAATTTAATTCAACCCATTCCAGAGTTGATGCAGCTGGCGCATCGAAAAGCAAAACGGCAATGAAAGAAACACATGCAACACCTGATCATTTATAAATGCCATTGGTATCTCTATTTTATGTTTTATGATATTCTTCTAGACCTGCATTTATTATATAAATACAACTCTTATTTTAGTTTTCTTTGCAATAATTGATTTTAATCTTTTTTGTAGTCGTTTTGTTGTTGTTTTTTGGGGTGGGAAGTGGGTGTAGACTCAATTCCAGATTGCCCGATGATGTTAAACATAGAACCATGTTGTCATTGCTTTAAAAGGGGCACAATAAAGGTTGATGAAAAAAGTGTTGATGATTTGTTTCTTAATTTTAATGCATTATTAAGTTAAACTCATTTGACTTTAATGATAAAAAGCAAGCGTATGATAAGAGCATACTTAAACAAGATCACATTTGTAAATGCTGTTTTCAATTAATTGCAACGTGGCCAACAATTACCCAGTTTAAAAAGCACTAGCATATCGCACATTATTACAATATTACTGTCGCGTATTCACTATATTACTGTTACGTTATAATTATAGTAGTGTTGCGTTATCATGATCGTACTGTCGAGTTATCCATTATCGTTCTGTCGAGTTATCGTTATGGTACTGTCTCTTTACATGAAATAATGCAGTTTAAATAGGGATAAACATTACAAACTTTATATATTATTATCACGCTGAATCACGCCATGCTGCCCAGTGGTAATTCTGTTTTAGATATCTTTAATAGACAGCTACAAGCTGACATAAATCACTCGCTAGTATGTTCCCTGACTTAAAGCTCAACTATTTGATATTTGGGCCCGATAATATAATTATACCCAAAACATTATTCTCACCATTTTTACTTAAATTGCCCCCTATGGATACATAATTTACCATTTGAAATCAAATTGACAATCAACAAGAGATACGCGATACAACCATATGCATCAGTATCAGTCAGAATTGGGGATTTTATCAATTTATATATAATACTTGTATGGTAATTATATCCTTAAACCGATTTTCACCATCTCTGACTGATAATGACACGTATACATAACCCATACATCAATTGAAATAAAATGAACAATTAACAAGAGATACGTGATAAAACCATAGGTGGCAGAATCAGAAAAAATCTTTTTGATAACCATTTCTGACTGACACTGCCACCTATGGATACGACATACATTAATTAAAATTATTCTTTGACATAAGTTGAATGAAAAACATTCTAATGAAATATATATCAGCATCCTCCTTAATGAGAACGTTTAAAGCATTTCAAATTGGAATAAAAACAACTTACTTTGCTTAACATACATCCTATGAACAAGTATCCTCAATGGGTGATTTATTTATAAAAACAAGTCTTCTATCTAAACCACTTCTTTCTTTTGCAGACGAAATCAAAACATTAAAATATCCGTTTCCCAGTGAGAACAATTAATGTTATTTTCCGAGGATAAACGACCATTTCCGAAGACTATCTCGTTACTACACCAAAGTAAAACGGAAATCACCGATAATTGCCGTACATAAACTCGTATGCCATCTGTCACAGTGAAATGATTCAAGATGCCGGTATTTAAAGATATCTCACTATCAGCTCACGGAAATTGCCTTGTTTTGTGTGGGATTTTCGGAACAGTGTCTGTGGAGTATCGACAGCTTTCCCGGTTTAATGTGTACAAAGATTGCAATATTTCAAGTAGAGGATCGCTACAGCATAATGGTTTTTGCTCATTTTAGTTAAAAGCATTTTCCGTTATCATGGTTTTCAATTTCAACTTGTTTATAATTTAAAACAGCGTGAGTTTTACAATGTCCTTGCGATTTAAAAGGAAATATGTCTATTTTTACCGAAATATGAGAATTGAACCAAACATTTGTTGACGCGTTTTGGAAATATAGTCAATAATTATTACAAGTTAGTGCGGGTTACAGCGTACTAAATTGAGCACATTTTTGTTATAAGTATTTTCCGTGTTTATGGTTTGCGATTTTAATGCTTAACTTATTAATAATTTAATCGATCCTGAGGTATGCAATGCCCTAGGCTTCAATTGAAACATTTTTTTTAACGAAATACCAGAATTCAGTCAATTCATTTTACTAGAATTATTCAAGTAAGTGAGTGTTACAGCATATGGAATTCAGCAGATTATCGTTAAAAGCATGTTCGTGTTTATGGTTTGCGATTTCAATATTTGCCTTGTTAATTATTTAAGCGAGTGCGAGAGAAGACAATGCAATTGAGTTAAATATTTAAACGTTCCATTATTACGCGTTATAAAAAATCATTCAATAATTAGAGGATTTGTTGCTTTAGTTTTCTCATTGTATTTATATCAGTAAATATGCAAATATTTGTTATGATATATTCTATGAGTTGATGTCAAGCTCAGTTGAATCATGTATAAATTTTTCATCTAAACATTTATTAAAATCATTTGTTTTAAGAAGCAAGTTATGGATAATGATATTAACCCTTGTTGTTAAAATTTAATCTCAGTTTCTACTTGCTAATATATTTTACAATCAACGATGTGTAATTGCACAGCATACAACATTATTGAATGCATAATGATATTTTTTTTATTTACCATATCGCTATTGAACTTTTGTTGAAGTGTTCACTTTGGGTCGGATCCTTTCACTGCGTTAAACCTTGATATTATATTGAAAACCCATCCAGACAATTATAAGCCTGCCATACAAACCGGACCATATTGTGAATACGCGGCTGTGCATTATAACCTCTATAAATATGCTGCACCTGATTCATGTAATTACGACGGCGAATTGAGCTTATAAGCACATCTTAACGGTCCCTTATTTATCCAAAAAGCCTTTATGATTGACAGCTGTGGATGAATTATAGAGATCTGGGTCGCGTGGCGACTGCTTTTATCCATTGAAAATTATTCACTGTGTGGTGATTGATATTCATTGCATTACTTCTGGTTTTGAATAAGAATTATTTGTTTAATAAGACGTTAAGGTATCATTTCAAAAATGATCTGTCTGAATTTAAAACTGGAAAAAAGACACCCGGTTAAGATATTAAATTATGAATTTATTCTCTCATATAAAACACATGTATCAGGCACATATCCTAGGTAAAGTGTTATATTGATTTAAATACATTTCCTTGCTTGGTATATTATTGACCTGACTAAAGAAAATTAATTTAAATACAAACCACAAGCAAAACTAAGGTAAACGAAATTACAACCCCGCCTGTTGCGATGTTTTCTTCCAAATGCTTTTTGCTTGATGAACACTACATATATTAAAAAAGAAGAGCGCAAAAAGCACGTCCTTCGGACATTCCAATGTAATACAAATATTTATAAAACTGTAGTTCAAGGTTTCACAATCCAGTATGTTAATGTTTGTGAGCAGGCAATGTTTGTTTTTTTAAATATTAATATATTTATGTTTAGACGAATGCCTTATGATTACTGGTCTTGATAAACCTCATGTGCACACGTTATTTATTTAACAGCGTGTATACTAACTTATTCTACATTACGCTCGTTGACACGGTGTTGTGCGGGAACCGCGGACTCTATCCAGTTTGACGACATTTTCCGGATACCATGAAGAACTGGGAGTCGGTCGAAAGCTGTTGTTTATAGATTTTCATTAAAAGTTTCTTCCCACATGTTTACAAACTTAACCTCTTAAAAACCTTCGGGTTGTAACTGCATAGCAGCTATATGCTCTAGAATATTTCGACAGGTTCATTTGTTGGAAACATAATTACAATTTTTCAGAAAGAACTTGATCGTGAAATATTAGATTATCATTATCCTTATTGTATACGATGTAATCACTAATTTGCACTTGATTTTAGAAATATGCAAATTAATGTTTGAGGGTGTACTTAAATACTTCTCGTGTTAATTTGTTTTTGTTATAAAGGCTATAATACGGTATTCATCTTTCCATTTAATTAATAACAGTGTCACCAATGACTCTTTGCTAAATAAAATATCTCTGTGGGGAGTATAATCTCATTTTAAAAGTGCAAGCATTTTATCTGACGGAATAAGTTTATTGCATATTTTCTAAATCATTTCACTCACAATCCAAGAATTAAATGTATTTGTAAGACCCATCTTCCTACTTTATTGATCGGACCAGACTGGTCTTTAACAGCAGGAAAAAAATCTTACATAACGAGATGAGGAAGCATACTTGCTCTATCCGTTTGTTATTGTAAAGGCTACACATTAAACGAATACAATCAAAGCGCGCGATTTTGACGTATATTGTTTTGTTGAAATAATGAAATCCAAGTTTTAAGTATTACGTCACTTTCCGATAAATCAATCGACTTCAAGTGCAAGTCAATAACCCAAATTCTATGCACATAATACTTTAATGCGATTCGCCTGTCATTTAGAAATTGTACGGTTTCATCCCACATATGGTATTAATAAAGTATTTGGAATGCGGCACAAGTTCGAAAGCCATTCCTGTTTAATGAAGTCGCCAACACATTTCGTTACCTTAACAGAAACGATGATTTACTGAACACCCCGGGAGAGTGATCCGTCTGCCATTCTTATTATAACTGTTCTTTTCATACATGTAAAATATATACGTGATACTTTTGATTCATTAGTTGTTCCTTGTTAGAGACTGTTTTCTTTTTGTTTTGGTATGTACATGTACTCCATTATCGGAACGGTTACATGAAGGTTAAACCGTGCTATAATACTGTAGATAATGTACATTACAGCGATATTCACTTATAAATACGCTCGCTAGTTATTCAACGTTGTCCTTAACAACATGGTACACACCAGTTACTTCACCCTATACCCTCGTGATTTAAATTATTAACTCGAGCTCCACAGTATCACCAACTCAGGATGTTCGTGCAGCATTATAATTATTTGTTTTTGTCGCCATTCTATTTGTACATGTTTCGCCAGATGGGTCATTGACCTCTTTTAAATTAAAGTTATGTTATGTTCTGTATTACTTAGACGGTGATGTTATAATATTTGATTTCCTAACTTGGCTGTAAACAAGGTTCGTTATAAATTCAACACTAGTATTACCACATAACTGTGGTCGTTATCGCTCTCTCGCAATTAATGTGTTAATAAAACATGCGTAGAACATTAAATACAACCTAAAATCGTGTGGACAATATTTGCCGGGATGAAACTGTATTTAATTTTCTTTAAGCGTCAGGTTTCAATTTGAAAACCTTTCTACATACCTGAAAATATATTAAAATGAATGTCGAGACACAAAACCCCTTATATCATTCTTAACTCAACCCATTTGTGAGATGAAACAGCTGGCGCTTGGAAAAGTAATACGACAATGAACTAAACACCTACTAAATGATAAATGCCTTTGATATCTCTATTGTATTGTTTGTTATGTACTCCTTAACCTGTTTTAGTATTACATTAGCGTCCATTTCAAGTATTTTTTTTTGCAATTTCTTGACTTTTCAAAGGACGTTTTCTTGTTGTTGTTTTGTTTTTATTGTTGTAATTATTGTTGTGGTTGTTATGGTTGTAGTTGTTGCTGTTGTTGTTCGTATTCTTGCCCCCCCCCCACATAGAGAAGGTACAATCCCAAAACCCACTCCGATAATGCTGTTGATCTATAACGCGGTGTTAGAGAGTACGATAATAAAAGAAATCACGAAACTACGATAACGGAAACGCTACAGTACGATGATGATAACGCGACATAACAATACTACGATAACGAACCCGCGATATCACGGTATTTCTGACAACGTTTCATTTGCAAAACTCTTGATGCATTTGATGATCATATCAAATACGCAGGCACTGCTTCCAAAAGCAAACCATACTTTTTAAATGCTCTGAAGAAATTTCAAATTGAAAGAAAAACACAACTTACTTTACTTAACATGTATCCTATGAGCAGATATCCTCAGTGGATGATTCATTATCAAAAAAAGTCCTCTAGCTTAACCACTTCTTTTTTCTGCAGAAGAAATGAAAACATTAAAGAGTATAATTGTCATTATTTCCGAGATAAAACGACCATGTCCGAAGCCTTTCTCGTTATTGTACCACAGTGAAACGGAAATTACCGAAGCATTACCGATAATTGCCGAACATAACCTCGTATGCCATATGTTAGAGTGAAATGACTCCAGCTTCCGGTATTTAAAGAGATTTAACTAGAAACTCTGTCCAATTACATTGCTTTGTTTGTGGTATTCAGAACAGTGTCTGTGGTTTTGTGTTCTTGGTTTGCGATTAAAATGCTTTACTTTTTTAGTTCAGCGTGCGTGAGCAATAGATCGCATGACATTTTAATTTAGTTTTAGTTTATACAGTCGAATCTCGTTATGTCGACTTTTTCGGGACCTAGTGAAAAAAGTCGATATAACGAAAAGTCGACTCATCCGAATTACAAAAAATATCACCAATCCCAACACGATTGTCCGATGCTTACATCCACAATTGAACGGTCTTGTTAAATATTTTCGTCGTGAAAACAGCAAACTTATTATTGGAAAATAAAGTGAAACAAAAGAAGAATTATTTGTGTCAAATTGATTTCTTTTGCGTTTATGGATCACTCAAAACACATATAATACCACACTTGCATACATTTGTACATTGTAAGAGTTTATACCGGGTTCTTCTCTGAATTGGTCGACCAGATCAGTGGAACTAACATTTGACATTTTGAAGTTATTCTTTCTGTTCCCATTCGGGATTGATATCTAATCAATAAAATGTTCATGTTTTAAACAATACCAAAGAGCATGAGCAATAAATGTCTCTTTAATTGAATGCATAAACAAACAACTTTAATTATTCGCACTTACCAGTTACATTTTTGTATCCCCCAGTTATGACAGTTTGTTATATTGACACGCACGTATTTTGCGACATGCCGCAAACCGTCATGAATATTTTCACACCTAGGTCTCGATCTACAGTTCGACATAAAGAACATAGGAAATGTGTGAAATTCGACCACTGGGGCTGAAAAACGAGGTCGACATAGCGAAAAAAAAATGTACTTGTTTTAGCGCGATTGTAATGAAAATTGGGAGCTCATAGAATCATCTTCGATTCCGTTTCTAGGGTAAAAAATCAGCATAAGTGTCCATTTTGAGATGCATTTAGATTGTACTCCTTGTGGAATCGAACCGACAATCGCTTGTGTGAGAGGCGTACACCATCATATGTTTTATAATTGCATAAATGATGGTGATCCAGTGTATCATAGGATGGGCTACAAATGTAATATATTGTACAAACAATATACATGATCAAATGATAATAAAACAGCGATCAAAAATGACAGAGTATGTTTGACAAAAAAGTTAAAACAAATGAAATCATAATCTGTTCTTAAAATTACGTGTCAAAATATGCTTTAACAATATCCTTTTTTAAAACATTCAGAATCAAAATACCGAGGGTCAATTACAAAAAGGACTAATCATACAAATCTGTATATAGGTAATCTCCCTTGTTATACAATATCACTGAATAACAAACAACACGAGTTGTGTTAATTGAAAATCGAGAATAACTCGGTAATAAAACAGACAAGGGTTACGTGCCCTGCTATGATTGCCCGTATCGTCTATGCAACATGAAGAGCTAAAATGTAGCCGCGTAATAATTAATGTTAATAAATATACCGCATTTCGAATGATAATATATCACATGACATTTATATGTATCGTGTCCGCATATGAAGCTCCAGTAAAATGTTTCACAGGCCCGAATGTTTCCGTAATTTTTCGTAACATTTCGGGAGTATTCGAGTGGTGTCGGTCATCTCCGTAGCCGATCGGTTGTATATGTGTTTCAATATTTGTTTGATGGGACGATTTTCCTTCCAATCTGTCCAATTTACTGAATGATAGTTTGTCCTCTGCAAGCTGTAATCGCAAAAAGAAAAGAAAAATGAAAATGTTCTGTTTGCTGTTCAAATAACCATGGGAAAGATTTCAATGATTCGGTATATAACCCTGCTTACTATTGCATTCTTATGGAAATTGGTACTTTTGTTTGTATCATAGTTTTAGGTCAAAAATCCGAGAGAACATAATAATAATAGAAAAGAAATGCCAAAAGCAATTTTCCTGACGACTTCGTTTCATGTCGTAATAAATATTCGACTGTCTAGCATTCGAGAATGATTTATTGAATGGCTTAAAGTAAATGTGGAATGTCAAAAATATTTTAATACTGCATGTTATAGCGCAAGTCTTTAGCAAAAATACTTCATAGGTGGCATAGTGAAACAAATGATTTGGCTTTAATTATATGATATATACTATTATATCCCCCTAAAAAGAGAACATCATCATCTCTGAGTGATACTGTCCCTTACGATCTTTGTAGAAGATTGAAAATTTGATCTTACCAGAATAACTCGTGCCACCTTTATCCTCTCAGTGTCCAAGCCCCACCTAACGGGGTAATGGCTGGCCAATATAAGGGTTATGGGTTTCACAGAGCTCCCGCCTAGATAAATGTTAGTTTTTTCTGAGAAATGATTTCCATATATTCCGATTACGTAAATTGAGTCTGATGAGGTCATTGGTGACGTCACGTTTCTACATGAAAACTTGTCTGCTGGGGAACCCCAAATGAATATCTGTTTTGAACTGGGAGTTATCTGGATTTTGCATCCGTCAACGTCAGCTGAAATATATAAGTACGTTCAGTGTCAGTAGATTAACCTGGATGTCAACAGCAATCCGTTATATACATATTATTTGATAGTCAAGACACTGGTTGAAAATTAGTGACTCCATATTTAGAAGTTTGTTTTATTTGAGAGTATTCGATTACGATGATAATGATGATGATGATGATGATGATGATGATGATGATGATGATGATGATGATGATGATGATGATGATGATGATGATGATGATGATGATGATGTTTTTATCCAAAAATAATTGTTCACCATCCCTTACTGATATGCCACATTTTATTATTGTTATCAACTAAATGTCCTATAATAGCAATGTCTCAGCAATCCTTACGTAAGCAAGTATTCCGTTGATAATCCTTTCCAAAACATTCGCAATAACCATTGTTACACGTTGCTTGGAATCGATCGCTGCGGTAGGTTGAACATATTTGATTACAAGGTGTCCGTCCACCCTGTTCCGCAGTGTTTCCAAAGTAGAGACCGGAAGTGATCGAAGGTATTGGCGACAGTGTTGCGGCTTCCATATGCGCGACAGATGAGGGTTGAGAGTGTCCGACTTCCGGTTCTGATTGAAATGGAAGGACTAGGTTCTTCAGCTTGAAAGGAAATATACTTTACTACTGAAATGAGCAGCATAATGGCATCGATACAGGATGTACATGCAATAAATTGACTGTGAATACACATTTTGGATTTAATATATGAATCTAACTCAATTTACATGATGAAAACTAGTATCAGATGTATTCTGAAAGAGAATGAGAAAATGTTAATGGTTGGCCTACGCACACGCCCTCTTGGATAAAAGGCAAACATTTAAATCACTAGAACACTTTCATCATCGATTCATATATGTTTTTAAATGTTATCGATATACTAAATCGTTTTCTTCAATTTTACCTTTTGAGACCTCGACGATGTCTGTATGACCCTTATTTCGTAGACCGCAATCGTCACAGCAACTGATGATGTCAACACAAATATTGTGAATAGTGCTATGTAGACTGTACGCGCGTTACAACATGTCTGTGGCTTGCAAACATCTTTCTCAAGCGTAAGTTCCATTTGCTGTCGCGGGCTCACAGACCGGATATGTGAAGGGAGCGAACCGGAAGACATGCTGAAGTAACTTCCAGTTGTCTGAACTGATCCTCTCTGAAAACGGATAGGTACATTCACTATATTGAGTATGGAGTACAAACGGGTCAAATAGTAAGCCAGCATTTTATCGTTGCAAGTTGATGCGTCGACATTTTTTGGGAATACATATAATTTATCGGCGTACCGATATTTAGAACTCAAAGGAACAACATCATATTCATTAGCGCAATATGTTTCCAGGCACGCACTCATAGAAGTTCATATTTAAAGCATATTACTTTGAAATCCTTTAACAAATTGTTGACAGCAATTTCTTTACTTAACCGATGTAAAACGAACAAGACAATTTAAAGTCGACAACTGAGAAAATAGTTCAGACATAATAGCTGAAATTCATACATGAGATTTAGTCCTAGGGGAGGTTTCAATAAAAGTCGTAAGCAACAAATAACCAAACTAATTAAAACTAGTGGTAAAGCAACCTACATAAATTCTTATAAGTCTCATGAAATGGTATACCCATTTGTGAATTTAAACGAGTAAATATAGTTAAATATAATATAAGCCATTCCCTTACCTAATCTCACTCAACCTCGAATTTGTAAATGTCTTTCAGCATTTTGCAAACCGTTTAACAGTATATATGACAAGATTATCGTACCTCCATTTGTGTATATTTGACGTCAGTGTTGTTTTCTGTAGTACCTGTTGTCTCTGGATCCTCCATTTCCAGTCTACCTCAGTCTGTAAACAGCAATCATCCACATTACGTTTGTTCAGATTTAATTCAATTAGAATTTAAACAACAAAACGTCAACGGCGCTGACGTTCATTTTAATAAAATCTGTAAAAAGACAATAATCCACAGGTGTTTAATTCAGCTTGAATCCAAGTCTGTAAACAACAAACAACGCACGTGCTTAAGTTATTTCTAATCTAGTCTGTTAACAACACAAATCCAATGATGCTATGTCAGTGAGTTCTCTTAGCAACATAACAACACAGTCGTCTTTTCCAAACCAATATTCTAGACAGAAAGCACCACAAGCACTTAGTTTTTAATGCAAAAACTCAACTAAGGTAATAAATCTTAATGGAAATCTGTAAACAGCAAAATACCACTGCCACAATTTTTTTATCAAGGAAGAAATCACACGCTCTAATATCTGAGATCTGGTAAACCACGAATCGTATGTTTCAATCTTGCAAAAACCGCTAAGAACAGCTGCTGGTGCATTAAGTACGTATAAAGTGTTCAACCTTAATGTTATGGTGGATGATTTCTGCCATTTCTTGGTATTGCATTTCGCACAAAAGTGAATCTTTTGTCCGATGGGTTAAAAGATTAGTCGTATTTGTTCTGCTGTTGAAGATTTATTGCAATATTCTTAACACTTTAATATGAACTATACAACGCCATATTGGGCTATTTAAATACTTAACACACGTCAAATGATAGTCGTCAAACTTTCGTACACTCATAAGGTTGACGTCAGGTCTTACACTGATAATCTTTGAATACACAACACAATTTTTCATATCCGCACTCTGTTCAAGCTGGTATTTTTATCACCATTTAAAAACAAACAAACTTGAATTATAGAAAAATAGTACACTAAGCAGGTCGTGCAAAATAATGTTTATTAACCTTGATTACAAGTAAACAAAAACGTAGGTTTTTTATGTTATACAAATGCCCTACTGAAAGATACAAGATTCAAGTATCTCTATTTAAAGTCGGGCATTTGTTAACAATAAACATGAGCTCAATGAGTTATTTCCCACACCATATATCGCTATTCTCTACTCGTAGCTAATGTTTATAGATTATTTAAAAGTTAATTACATGTTTGATTACTTAATTTTTGTGGTTGTAACTGCATAACAACCTTATGCCCAACAATATTTCGAAAGGTTTATTTGCTGGGAGCGTAATCAGTATGTGTATACCACGTGATAAATTACTTCATAAATGCTACTACGGAAGGCAATATTTTGCTCCTAATGAAGACTTTAATCAAAGATAACTTTACTATTTATCCAATATATTAAATGAAACATGGCGCAGTCTACGAAGCTAACATAGCCATGCCTTCTTTCTTTTATTAAAGTTTGAATGAGAGTTTAGTTTCTTAAAACGCTTTGACAAGCCTTTTCACAAAACCGCCGCTTGATGTATCACTGTCAAAACATTATTTTGGAAACAGGTTTGTCGAAGTGTTTGAGGAAAATATTCACCTAATCAAACTCCGGTAATAAAACGAAGGTGCGGATCTTTAAGCTCTTTGTTTCATTTAAAGTGGTAAAGAAAAATAAAAGTTATTTTTGTTTCAAGTCATCTATGGAAGCAAAATGTTGTCTTTCGACATAGCAGTTGCAGCGTAATTTATGACGAGGTATACACATAATGGTAATTACCAATTTTCAGAACGTACTTGATAGTTAAGTATTAGATTATCATGTTTGTATAAGTACCACTAACTTCCACTTGATTATGGAATGAAATGTAATTAAATGTTTGAGGTTGTACTTGAATACTTTTCGGTTTCATGTTTTTGTTGATATAAATGCTAAACCACGGTATATGACTTCCAGTATAATTATCAACAGTATCACTCATGGAAGCCTTGCTAAATCAAATTATCTTTGTAGAGGAACCAACTCGTCCTTTTAATTTGAAAGAACCAATTTATTGCACATTTTCTGAATCATACCGCGTGCAATCCCAGGAATT
This sequence comes from Mya arenaria, assembly GCF_026914265.1. Classification (NCBI taxonomy): domain Eukaryota; kingdom Metazoa; phylum Mollusca; class Bivalvia; order Myida; family Myidae; genus Mya; species Mya arenaria. The sequence goes on from NC_069130.1 coordinate 24,268,411, forward strand.
AAATGATCTTCCTACTTTATTGATCGGACCAGACTGGTCTCTAATAATGTGCATACTCCCGCAACTCAAGTTGTGAAAACAAACTGGTTTTATGCGCTTGTGACTATACACATAACATATTATTAATAAAAAAATAACCCAAAGGAAATAACGCAATGAAGCAACAGCGACGTATAGTTTATCGTTTAAATTCATGTAAGCCATGACGGCCAATTACCCGAATACTATGCATAACATACTTTACTCCGATTGGCTTGTCATCTGGAACCTGACCGTTTTCATCCTTCATATTGTCGTATTGAATGATTAAAATTCGGCACTCCTTGTTGTTTGCAATAGAACACTGTTCTCTATAATTTACTGTAACATAAAGGATGAGATGAACCGTGCTATAACAATCGTGTAGATACATTAAAGCGCTATTCACTTATAAGCTAGCTAGTTATTAAACGTTGTCAATTACAACAGCGTACAATGTAGTTACTACGGGCTCCAACCTCATAATTGTAATTATAATCTTGGGCGCTTCATTTCCACCAACTTGGGCTGTTGGTGCAGTATCTATTACTTAGACGTTTACTTAATATGTTATCTCCTTATTTAACTAGACACAAAGTTCGTTACGCATTCAACTAGCATTACCGCATGCCACTGCGGTCGTTAACGCTCTGTCGCCATGAAATTATTTAACATCCGTAACACATTAAAAACCACCAACGCTGATGCGGTCAACGGTTCTTGCGATCTAAACAAGCCCTTCAACATCCAAAATGAAGAAGATATGTTGAAATTTGTCTACAAAATTCCAATCATCTAACGGTATTTCCAATACCAACGAGGCACGTTCAGTAACTATCGTGTCTGCATAATATGTTGTCTGTATTATTCGGTACAACTATGATTTATACCATCAATATTCAGCGACGATTTCCTGGCGGCAAAGTTGCCAGTCCTGTCACACTTTTCTAAGAACGTCTTATTTCTCAGAGAGGAAAATCGCTATAATCAGACTTAATACATTCTTTCCTAACTTGATTATACCCAGGAGAGGAATGGAAAATTTTAGGGGAAAATAACATTACCCAAAAATGAGCCATTGCATTAATATTAAGGCTCTAGGATGCGTGTTTCGTATATTAATGGGATCGGTGCTAGACTTCTTTATATGTAGATGCTATGAATATATCAAGGAAACACAACGTCCAAAAGGATTATATAAATAATCAGGAAAGGTTCACACGTCTGCGGCACCAACCTAAATTTGAACAACAAGTGCATGCTTTTAGTATATTTTGAGCTTGTTTTAAAACTTCATACGGTGATTTAAAAAAAACAACATGCGTATTTAATTTATTCTTTAAGCGTCAGGTTTCAATTTTAAAACCTCCCTACAAGAAACAAAACCGATCGAAAAGATGGCGAGAAACAAAACCCATCACACATAACTTAATTCAACCCATTTCTGATATGAAACAGCTGGCGCTTAGAAATGCAATACAGCAATGGAAAACAAAAACACCAGCAGCACCTGCAAATTTATAAATGCCTTTGGTATCTCCATTTTCTTGTTGGTTATGCACTTCCTAACCTGTGTTATTATTAGATAAGCGTCAACAATATCTAGTTTTTTGCAATATTTTGACTTTAAGAGTGTTTTTGAAGTTGCTTTGTCGATGTTGTTGTTGTTTTGGTGGTTTGTGTTGTTGTTGCTGTAGACGTTGTTGTTGTGGTTGTTGTTGTTGTTCTTCTTCTGCCCCCCCCCCCCAAAGAGGAAGGGTGAAAACCCAAAACCTACCATTCCGATGACGTTTAACATAGAATCGGGTTTACAATCATTTCATGCATAAGAAACTACATGAACACGCCCAGCACCCCAAACCAGGCCCTCAACATACTTTAGTAAAACCAACACACATACTTTAGTCATTTCCCATTGTTAATCTCAACTGAATTAACCTCAGTGCATGATTCAACATTTTTCATTTAATTCAAAAACAAATTTACTCCTCCTCGCATATATTCACAAAATTATTTGGCCAATTTTCTAATGAATGGACACCCTCAGCAAAAATCGTTCAGCAGTCTATTTAATTATTTTCTAATTATCACTGAAGGAATTTCTTTGCTCTAGATCATATAAAGTAATGATGTTGATCTGAAACGCGATCCTCGATAGAACGATGATGAAAACGCTAAATCATAAAGTTACGATAACGAAAACGCGATAGTGCGATGATGATAACGCGACAGTACAATACTATGATAACGAATACGCAATATCACGAAATTACTGAAAACGTTTGATTTGCAAAACTCTTGCTACATTTGATGTACACATAAAATATACAGACACTGCTTTCAAAGGCAAACCATACTTTTTAAACGCTCAGAAGAAATTAAAAAAAAATGAAATGAATAACAACTTACTTTACATATATCCTACGAACAGATATCCTCAGTTGATGATTTATTATCAAAAAGTATTCTACCTAAACCACTTTTTCCTCTGCTGACAAAATCAAAACATTAAAATATCAGTTTCCAGGGGTGCAATTAGCATTATTTCCGAGGATTAACGACCATTTCCGAAACCTATCTCGTTAATGTTTCAAAGTGAAACGGTAATCACCGAAGCATTACCGATTAATGCCGAACATATCTCCGTATGCCATCTGTCACAGTAAAAGATTCCAGCTGCCGATATTTAAAGAGATCTGACTAGAAACTCAGGGAAATTGCCTTGCTTTGTGTGTAAATTTCTGAACAGTGTATGTGGAGTATTGACAGCTTTCCTGGTTAAATGTGTAACAATGTTACTACAGTTTAAGCAGATGATCTGACTAGAGCGAAATGGTTTGATTATTATCGATAAAAGCATTTTCCGTTATCATGGTTTTCAATGCTGAACATGTTGATAATTTCGAACCGGCGTGAGGTATCCAATGCCCTTGCGGTTTAAAAGTTAATATGACTTTTTACGCGTTATAGGAATTAAAGCAATTCATTTTTCTAGAATTTACAAGTAAGTTAGTGTTACACCATTCTGAGTTTAGCGCATTTTCGTTACAAGCATTTTGGCGTTAATGGTTTTTGATACCAATGCTCAACTTATTTATAGTATAAGCGATCATGAGATATACTATGTCCTTGCGATTTAAAAACGTCTACGTGTTTACGCGATATGAGAAAGTAAGTGAGTGTTGCAGCATACTGATTTTAGCACATTTTCGTAAATACATCTTCCGTGTTAATGGTATTCGGTTTCAACGCTTAACTTGTTAAAAGTTGAAGCGAGCGTGAGATAGACAATGCATTAGTGGTTTAAATTAAAACATGTCTTTTTAACGAAATATGGGAATTGAGCCAATAAATTTCACTAGAATTATACAAGTAAATGGTGTTACAACCATCATTTTAGCACACGAATGTTAAATGTTAAAGCCTTTTTCCGTGTCCATGGTTTTCGATTTAAATGATTACCTTGTTAATTTAAAGCCAGTTCGAGAAATATAATGCCCTAGAGGCTTAAATTTAAACATGTCTTTTTGAGCGAAAAATCAGAATTTGGACAGTAAATTTTACTAGAATTATTCAAGTAAGTGAGTGTTACAGTATACGAATTTCTTCAGATAATCGTTAAAAGCATTTCCGTGTTTGTGGATTGCGATTTCAATGCTTAACTTGTTAAATACTTAAGCGAGTGCGAAAGTAAACAATGCATTTGAGATTTAAATTTAAACATGCCGTTTTTACGCATTATAAAAAAATCAGTCAATAATTAGAGAATTTGTTTTGATTTTCTCATTGTATTTATATAAGTATAAATGCAAATATTCGTTATGATATATATTCTATTAGCTGATGTCAAGATCAGTTGAATAATGTTTTAATGCCATAACTATTCATTTATCAAAAGCATTTTTTTCAAGAAGCGAGTTAATTTAAGATGATAAACCCATGTCGTTAAAATGTATTCTCAATTCCTACTTTCTAGTATATTTTGAAATCAACGATGTGTAATATTACAACATTATTGAATGCATAATGATATTTTATTTGTTCTATGCACCATATCGCTATTGGATTTTTATTGAAGTTTTCATTTTGGGCCGGATCCCTGTCACTGCTTAAACCTTGATATTATATTGAAAACCCCTCCAGACTTGTTTAACTTGCAATACAAACCAGACCGTATTGTGAATACGCGGCTTTGCATTATGACCTGTGTAATTATGCTGTCCTCGATTAATGTAATTATGACGGCAAATTGAGCTAATAAGCACGTGTTAACGGTCCCTTATTCAAAAGCCTTTATGATTGACAGCTGTGTATCAAGTATTGAGATCTGGGTGCGTGGCGACTGCTTTTATCCATTGAAAATTATTCACTGTGTGGTTATTGATATTCATTGCATTAGTTCCGGTTTTGAATAATAATTATTTGTTTAATAAGACGTTATCATTTCAAAAAAGATCTGTCTGAATTAAAAGAGTTAAACACTCATTGTTTAAAATTAGCTTGCATTTCACAAATACCAACTGGTTATATTCGCGTTTAATAACAACTGGTAAAGGACACTCCGCTATGATATTCAATTGTGAATATAAGATTTATTATCTCATATAAAACACATGTATCAGACACATATCCTAGGTAAAGGGTTTATATTAATTTAAACACATTTCTTTGATTCGTATACAATGACCTGATTAAAGAACAAACACCAACGCCACGATTAAATTAGCATTGCTTTCTCGGTTTACAACGGTTGCAAGGTTGAAATTGTAACATCAAATATATAAACCACAAGCAAAATTTCGGTTTTAGTTGTTAGAAGCCTGCTTATTGCGATGATTTCTTTCACTGCCCTTTTTGCTTTATGAACGCTACAAATAATAAAACGTGGAGCACATGTAGCAAAAAAAATGGAATATAAATATTTTTAAAACTGTAGTTCAAGGTTAATTAATCCAGATTGTCAATGTTTGTAAATAGAAGGTAATGTTTATTTTCAATATCAATTAGTTCATGTATTTATGTGTAGACGAATAGCATATCATAACTAGTCTTGTAAAACCTGATGTTCACATTTTTAATTTTTATTTTATAGCAAGTATTAAGAAGGTTATACTAACTTATTTGACATCATACTCGTTGGCACGATGTTGCGCGAGAGTCTGGTGTTTTAAGGGGAAACGGCGGACTCTATCCAGTTTTATGACGTTTTCCGGATACCTTCAAGAACTGGCAGCCGGGCGATTACTGTTTTGTAAAGATTTTAATAAGAAGTTTTATCCCAAGTGTAAACTAATTTAACCTCTTAAAAATATTCTGGTTGTAACTGCGTATCAGCTATATGCTCTAGAATAATTCGACAGGTTCATTTGCTGGAAACATAATTACAATTGTTCAAGTACTTGATAATGAAGCATTAGATTTGTAGTGAATTTAAATACTTTTTCATGATTTTTTGTTGTTATAAAGGCTAAAATATGGTATTTACCTTCCAGAATCAATTAACAACAGTATCACCCAAGGAATCTTTGCTAAATCAAATATCTCTGTGGGGAGTATAAGCTCGTTTTTAAAAGTGCAAGCATTTTATCTGACGAAGTTTATTGCACATTTTCTGAATCATACCGCATGCAATCCCAAGTATTAAATGTATCACTCAAAAGGATATTCCTACTTTATTGACCGGACTGGTCTTTAACAGCAGGAAAAAATCTTACATAACGAGATGAGAAAACAAACTAGCTCTATTCGTTTGCTATTGTATAGGCTACACATTAAACAATCAAAGCGCGCAATTTTGACGTATTTCGTTGAAATAATGAAATCCAAGTTTTAAGTATTACGTCACTTTCCAATACATGAATGGACTTAGCCATTCAGGTCAATATCCAAAATACTACGCACAACATACTTTAATCCGATTGGCCTGTCATTTAGAAATTGTACGTCTTCTTCCTACATATGGTAGTAGTAAAGTATTTGGAATGCGGCACACATTCTAAAGCCATTCCCGTTTAATGAGGTCACCAACACATTTCGTTACCTTAACAGAACCGATGATTTACTGAACACCCGGGAGATTGATTTGTCTGCCATTCGAATTATAACTGTTCTTTTCATACATGTAAAACATATACGCAATACCTTGATTCATTAGTTGTTCCTTGTTAGAGACTGTTTTCTTTTTGTTTTGGTCTGTAAATGTACCCCCTTATCGGAACGGTTACATGAAGATTAAACCGTGCTATAACACTGTAGATAATGTACATTACAGCGATATTCACTTATAAATACGCACGCTAGTTATTCAACGTTGTCATTAACAACATGGTACAAAGCAGTTACTTCACACAATACCCTCGTTATTGAAATTATAAACTCGAGCTCCACAGTTTCACCAACTCAGGATGTTCGTGCAGTCTTATATTTATATGTTTTTGTCGCTATTGTAAATGTACATGCTTCGCCAGATGGGTCATTGACCTATTTTAAATTAAAGTTATGTTCTGTTCTATATTACTTAGACGGTGATGTCATAACATTTGATTTCCTTACTTGGCTTTAAACAAAGTTCAATCATGTGGTCAATGTTTGCTGTAATGTAAACGCGCCTTTAAACAACCAAGCTTCTTTTGTCTAGATAATAGTAAATAATAATTCAACGATGTTTTCAGTACCGCCAAGGCGCGTTCAGTTACTATCGTATCGTCATAATGTGTTGTTATGATTCGGTACAACTTTAAATTATCACATTTACATTCAGCGAAGATTGTCCGCGCAGTAAAGCAGCCAGTCCTGCAAGACGTTCCTGAAAACATCTAATTTCACCTTCAGAAAAATCCCTTTAATCAGACATAAAACGTTCATTTCTAGCTTGAGTATTCTCCGGAGAGAAATGGGAAGTTTAAGGGGGAATTGGCATTACCAAAAAATGAGCCTTAATTGCATTAATATATTGGCTTTCGTAATCGTGGCTCGTAGATTTATGGGTTCGGTCCTAGACTTCTTTAGATGAATTCAAGATGATATGAATAGTGAAGAGGTAAACAAGACGTCCAAAAATATTTGATTAATATCCAGGAAATGTTTCAACGACTGCAACACTAACCGGAATTGGAACTTGCGTTATTCAAAATTAGTGCATCCTATTTCTAGCTTGCTTTATAACTTTATACAATATCGTGATTTTCAATAAGACATGCGTATTTAATTTTCTTTAAGCGTCAGGTTCCAATTTGAAAACCATCATACAAGAAACAAAACAGATTAAAATGAATGTCGAGAAACATATCCCATCATTTCATTCTTAATTCAACCCATTTCTGAGATGAAACAGCTGGCGCTAAAAAAAGTATACGGCAATAAACTAAACACCTGCAAAATGATAAATGCCTTTGGTATCTGCGTTTTATTGTTTGTTATGTTCCCCTTAACCTGTTTTATTGTAACATTGGCGTCCATTTCAAGATTCTTTGCAATAATTTGATTTTCAAAGGGGGTTTTGTAGTTGTTGTGTTTTTTTTTGTTGTTGTTATTTTTGTTGTGGTTGTTATTGTTGTGGTTGTTATTGTTGTTGTTGCTGTTCTTGCCCACCAACATAGGGGAAGGGTGAAATCCCAAAACCCACTCTGATCATGTTTTATATAGAACCAGGTTTACATTTCTTATTGCAATAGTAACTACATGGCGAATTTACTCCTCTTCATCATATTTTATTTAAATTCTTTGGATTTTATTCTAATGAAGAAACATCCTCAACAAAAGTCGTCCTGCGGTCTAATTTATAAAACATGACAACCTATACTCTATGTCCTTGTATGCAACATTCCATTGTGAATAAAAACCTAAGTGTGACCTTGACATTAGAGATAGGGAAACGGGTCTTGCGCGGGACACGTCGTCTTGGTATGTCTAACACATGTGGCAAGTCATTTTAAAATATGTCGATTCAAGAGAAAGTTTCAGCCCGGACACGACAACCTATACTCTATGTCCTTATATGCAGCATTCCATTGTGAATAAACATCTAAGTGTGACCTTGACCTTAGAGGTAGGGACATGGGTCTTGCATGCGACATGTCTTCTTGGTATGTCGAACACATGTGGCAAGTTATCTGTCCATACAAGGGAAAGTTACAGCCCGGACACAAAGTATTGAGCCGGACACACGGACGGACTGACGGACGGACGGTGTGATTTTAATAGGCCCAACTTCGGGGGCATAAAACATACATGTCAAACAAGTTGCCTGGATAATCACTGACAGGACTTGTCACAGTTGCCTGCACACTGACAGGAATTGTCACAGTTTCCTGCACACTGACAGGACTTGGTGATTGACTGCACACTGACAGGAGTTTGTTAAGTTGCTTGCACACAGACTGAACTATGTTAAATTGCTTGCACACTGAAAGAACCTTTAGTATAGATACACAAACAACAAAAAGAGCACCGTCCAATAAAATCAATATACTGCCTAAAGCTCTAAAATTCAACAATTGGAATACATGCAGCACCTTCCACTAATATTATCACATCTTCCATCTAGGTCTACATCACCTTCCTTGACATGGTTGTAATCAAATTGGTCTTCATATACATTAAGACTTATTCACTATCCACACAGAAGATAAGATTGTAGCTTAGAATAATCAATATGAAGTTTACAATAAACTACATGAAGTTCAATGGAAAAGTCTGATTATTAAATTTATCATTAAGTTAAAATGAAATGTCTTCTTAAGAATAAAGTGTATAATAATTATTTAAATCTATGAACCTAAGAAAATAACAATAATTACCTTAGAAGTTACAATGTTGAAGACTTAATAAAATTTAAAATCTATTCCCTTGTTACTAAAAATAGAAGGTAGTGGAATCTCCAACAAAAAGAGAGACCATATAGCAAGACTTGCTGCCCTTGCTTAAAGAGTAAACTTTACATATCTATCAGATTTTAACATTTTGGCCATTTTGATGTTGTTGTTGTTGTTGTTGTTGATCAATCACGACCCCTTGTTGTATTTTTGTAGAGGGTCACCCAAGGAAGCTTTCTGTAAAGTTTAATTGAATTGAACTGGTATTTTAAGAGGTGATGTTTTTTAAAAGCAAAATAGGAAGGTGGCCATTTTGTTGTTGTTGCTGTTGTTGTTGTTGTTGATAAATCGTGACCCCTTGTTGTATTTTTGTAAAGGGTCACCCAAGGAAGCTTCCTGTAAAGTTTCATTGAATTTGGAGCAGTAGTTTCAGAGGAGATGTTTTTTAAAGCAAAACAGGAAGTCGGCCATTTTGTTGTTGTTGTGTTGATCAATCGTGACCCCTTGTTGTATTTTTGTAGAGGGTCACACAAGGAAGCTTCCTGGGAAGTTTCATTGAATTTGGCCAAGTAGTTTCAGGGGATAAGTTTTTTAAGCAATTGTTGACGGACGGACGGACGGACTGACGGACGGACGCCGGACAAAGACCGATCACAATAGCTCACCTTGAGCACGTCATGCTCTGGTGAGCTAAAATGTGACTAGAATATATTAAAAATATAACATATTATACAAACAATAAACATGAAACAAGTGATAATAAAACAGTGATCAAATATCAGAGCAAATAAAAACGAATCAAAATCATAATTTGTTTTCAAAATAAGCGCCAAAATTTGCTTTAGGAATTTTATTATTTAAAACATTCGGAAACAAAATACCGAGGTTCAATAAAAGAAATGACTGGTCATACAAATGTGTATTCTTTTACATTAAAACTGCATAACAATCATTACAGGGGTGTTTGTAATGAAAATAACAAAAAAATAACGCGACGATGAAGAAGGCCAGAGTTTCGGGCCCTGCTATAATTGCCCGTATCGTCTCTTGCACCATGAAGAGCTAAACTTGAATAACGAAATAAATGATGTTAATAAATAATAACACATCTGAATAATGACTTATCATATGACATTTATATGTATCGTGTCCGCATATGAAGCTCCAGTAAAATGTTTCACAGGCCCTAATGTTTCCGTAATTTTTCGTAACATTTCGGTAGTATTCGAGTGGTGTCGATCATCTCCGTAGCCGATCGGTTGTATATATGTTTCAATGTTTGTTTGATTGGACGATTTGTCTTCAAATCTGTCCAATTTACTGAATGATAGTTTGTCTTCCGCAAGCTGTAAACGACAAAAAAGAAAACAAATTGATGGAAATGTTCTGTTTGCTGTTGAAAGAATAATGGGAAAGTTTTCCACGATTCAGTATTTAAACCTTGTTGCATTCTAATGGACTTTTGTACATTCGCTTATTGTATTATTTATGTCAAAAATCCGAGAGAACGTTTGCCAAAAGCAACTTTTCGGACGACTTCAAGTCGTTACAAATACTCGACTGTTTAGCACTCGAGAATGATTTATTGAATAGCTTAAAGTAATTGTGGAATGTCAAAAACATATTAATAATGCATGTTATAGCGCAAATCTTTAGCAAAACTACTTCATAGGTGGCTTAGTGAAACAAATGATTTGGCTTTAATTATATGATAATCATATACAATATAATATCCTCCCCCCCAAAAAAAAACAACAAAGAAAATCACCATCTCTGAGTGATACTGTCCCCTATGATCTTTGTAGAAGAATGAAAATATGATATTACCAGAATAACTCGTGCAACCTTTATCCTCCCAGTGTCTAAGCCCCACCGAACGGGGTAATGGCTGGCCAGTACAAGAGTAATGGGTTTCTCAGAGCTCCCGCCTATATGGACGTCAGTTTTGTCTGAGAAATGATTTCCATATATCCCGACTACGTAAATTGAGTCTGATGACGTTATTGGTGATAAAACGTTTCTACATGAAAACTTGTCTGCTGGGGAACCCCATATGGAAATCATTTTAGAACTTGGAGACACCTGGATTTTGCAACCGTCAACGTCAGCTGAAATATGAGAAGATGCCTACATAATCACTATATTTACAATTATTTCAAGTTATCAACAGCAACTGTTATAGTTTAACTATTTTATAATCGAGACACTGGTTCATAAGTGACTTTTTATCTGAGATCGGTGCAAATCGATAGCATCGTAATAAAGCTGATATTACTATATGTATTTTGATTGATGATAATTGTAGACGATGATGCTGATGCTCGTCGACGAGATGATGATGATATAACGACATTGACGCTAACGGAAACATAAAGTTGATAACATTATTCAGAAAAAGGTGGCATTTGGATTTTGAGATTGATAGTATTATGTATATGTTACGCAATCTGAGAAAACCAGGCAATAATTATTGTGGGAAATTACCCTTTTTCCAACACGCTGATATTTAAAGCGTGACAGTGGGATTCATTTTGACTTTCAAAAGTTTTTATATTTTTGGTGTCAGCAAATTACTGTTAAATTACAACAAAAATAAAAAAACCGTCACGGATAAAAAAAATCTAACGCTAAGTTATTGTCGCATGAGACCTGGTTTTAACAGATTGGGTCACATAATATTAATAAAAGATATCTTCACTTGCCCACACAATCTGAATGTTCAGGGTTTCTGGTGTATCAGGCAAGGTGCGACAGCTGTCTTGAAGACAATTGTATTATATCCAAAACATATTCGTTCACCAACTCTAAATTATACTGCTTATACTCATACTGCCTACATTCATTTTCAAGGGCGTATTTAAAACATCCTTACGTAAGCACGTGTCCCCTTGATAATCCTCTCCAAAACAATTGCAATAACCATTTTGACACGTGGCCTGAAATCGATCGTTGCGGTAGGTTGAACATATTTGATTACAAGGCGTCCGTCCACCCTGTTCCGCAGGTTTTTCGGAGTGGAGACCGGAAGTGATCGAAGGTAGTGGCGACAGTGTTGCGGCTTTCATATGGGCGACAGAAGAGGGTGGGGAGTGTCCGACTTCCGCCACTGATTGAAATGGAAGGACATGGTTCTTCAGCTTCAAAGGAAATATAATTCACTGAATTGAGCAGCAAAATGGCATTTATACAGGATATATATATATGCATTAGATCGACTATGAAGACACATTTTGGCTTTACTATATGAATCTTACACAATTTGCAGGATAGAAACTAGTATCGGTGGGCATTCTGAGAGAGCATGATAAAATGTTTATGGCTGGCTTACACATACGCCCTCTTGGATGAAAGGCAGGTACATATATCACTAGAACACTTTCACCATCGATTCATACATGTTTTTCAATGTTATCTATATATTATATCATGTTCTTCAATCTTACCTTTTGAGATCTCGAAGATGTCTGTATGACCCTTATTTCGTAGACCGCAATCGCCACAGCAACTGATGACGTCAACACAAATATCGTGATTAACGCTATGTAGACTGTACGCGCGTTACAACACGTCTGTGGTTTTCGAACATCTTTCTCCAGCGTAAATTCCATTTGTTGTCGCGGGCTCACAGACCGGATGTGGGAGGGGAGCGAACCTGATGACATGCTGAAGTAACTTCCAGTTGTCTGAACTGATCCTCTCTGATAAACGAATAGATAAATTGTTTATGGAGTACAAACGGGTCGAAATGTAAGCCAGTATTTTATCGTTGCAAGTTGGTACGTCGACATATTTTGGGAATACATATAATTTATCGGCGTACCCATATTTAGAACTCAATGGAACAACATCATACTCATTCGCGCATCAGGTAGCTGAAATTCATACATGAGATTTAGTCCTAGGGAACGTTTCAATAAAAGTCGTAAGCAACATATAACCAAACCAATACAAAACTAGTGGCAAAGCAACCTACATAAATCCGTTTAAGTCTCATGAAATGGTATACCAAGTTGTGAATTTAAACGAGTAAATGCTGTCAAATATAATATAAGCCACTCCCTAACCTTATCCCACTCGACCTAGTATTTATAAATGTCTTTCAGCATTTTGCAAACAGTTAAACAGTATATCTGACAAGATTATCGTACCTCCATTTGCGTATATTTGACGTCAGTGTTGTCGTTTGTAGTCCCTGTTGTCTCCTGATCCTCCATGTCCACGCTACCTCAGTCTCTAAACAGCAATTATCCACATTACTTAAGTTTAGGTTTAATCCAATTAGTATTTTAACAACAAAACAACAATGGCGCTTAAAGCTTTAGCTGTTATTTATTTATATATTGCTGATAAACATCCGTTGCTTTATTTTACTTATTTTGCTTTCGAGAGTAAAATAATATCTTATTAAGGATAAGAAAAACAAAATCATACGAGTACAATGTAACTTTTTATAATGGTCTCAATCATTAAAAAGGCACTTTTGTAGTGCTTTGTATCTGCTGCTATGCTTTTACCTCTTTTGCTTTCGAAGGTAAAAACATTTCAAACACAGATTTATTAAACATATGCAATATATAGTACTGCTGTTCTAAATATCTAAACATTTTTGTCAAAATTGTAACTTGATAACTGCATGCACTTTGAAAATTACTGTTTTTGAATGTTGTAAGGGCCCATGGGGATGGCCCCGACCCCATGGTCCCTATTACGGGGCAAATAAAAGGGGTTCTCGAGATCTCAAAAAGTAAAAAAAGGATGGCGCTTAAGTACATTTTAATCTGAATTTGTTAAAAAAACACCATTAAGTGCAGGTGCTTAATTGAGATTTAATCCATGTATGTAAACAACAAACAACGCACGTGCTTAAGTTATTTCTAATCGAGTCTGTTTACGACACAAATGCAATTGCGCTCAAGTTCTCTATACAACATAACAACACAGTCGTCTTTTCCAAACAAATATTCTAGACAGAAAGCACCACAAGCGGTTAGTTTTTAATGAAAAAATCAACTTAGCTAATAAATCTTAATTGAAATCTATAAACAGCAAAATACCACTGCCACATGTTTTCCAATCAAAGAAGAAAACACACGCTCAGATATCTAAGATCTGGTACACCACTAATCGTATGTTTCAACCTTGCAAAAACCGCTAACAACAAGTGCTGGTGCATTAGGTATTAAGTGTTTAACCTGAAAGTTATGGTGGATGATTTCTGCCATTTCCTGATTTTGTATTGCGCACATAAATGGATCTTCTCTCCAAGGGATTCACATATTAGTCATAATTCATCTCAACATTTAAATATGAAATATACAACGCCAAATTTGATGAAGGGCTATTTAAACGCTTTAAACCTGTCAAATGATAGTCAAACCTTCGTACACTCATAAGGTTGACGTCAGGTCTTAGACTGATAATCTTTGAATACACAACACAATTTTTCAATTTTTCTGTTCAAGCTGGGAATTTTATAGATCACCATTTAAAAACAAACAAACTTGAATTACAGAATAATAGTACACTAAGCATGCCCTGCAAATTTGTGTTGATAAATGTGTATTTAACACATACCTTAGCAAACTACATTTCACTATGAAAGTCATTTTAACTGTCGCATGCGTTATTGTTTCTTGTCTTGTCTACACGTAATATCCATTGATACAAGTTAACAAAAACATATTCTTTATTAGTTATATAAATGTCCTACTGCATGATACAAGATTCAAGAATCACTATTGAAAATAGGTTATATGTTAATAAAAAGGCGTTAGCTTAATGAGCTTTTTTCCTAAATCAGAAAGCCCCATTCTTTACTCGTAGCCGATGTTTAATTAAATGTTCCTTCACACATGTTTACTTACTTAACCTCTTAAAATTATTGTGGTTGAAACTGCATAACAACCTTATGCCCAAGAATATTTCGACAGGTTCATTTTCTGGAAGCGTGGTTACCAGTTTTCAGAAAGTACTTGATAGTGTAGTATTAGATGATGAAGTAGTATAACTCATTACGGCCTGATCATGGAGTTGTTTGAGGTTGAACTTGAATGCTTTGTTTTTGTTGATATTACGTCTAAATCACAGTTAATAACTTCCACTAAAATTATGTAACAATAATACCACTCATTAAATCCTTTCTAAATGAAAATCCCCTTGCTGGGCTATACACTCGTCATTTAACAGTGCAAGCATGTTATCTGACGGAACAAGTTTATTGCACATTTTCTGAACTATACAGCGTGCAATCTCAATAACTAAATGTATTTGTCAAAATGTTCTTCCTACTTTATTGATCGGACCAGGCTGGTCTTTAACAGCAGGAATGCAATCACATATCAAGATTTGAAAGCAAACTGGCTCTATCCGTTTGTTGGTATATGCGTTACATATTAAACAAGTTTAATCCAAAGCAGTGACAGCAATGTATAGTTTATCGTTGAAATTCATGCTAGCCAATAATTAAATATGACGCCATGTTCCGATCAATGAATCGACTTAGCCCTAAGAGCCAATAACCTAACTACTATGCACAACATACTTAACTCCTATTGACTTGTCATCAAGAAATTGTCCGTTTTCATCCCACATATGGTAGTAATTGGGTATTTTGAATGCACCACACGTTCAAACGACTTTGCTGTTTAATGAAGTCATCAATAGATTTCGAAGTAAAAGAAACGATAATAAAATGAATACCTCAGAACACCGATCTGTCTACCATTCACATTATATGCTGTTGCAATAGGACATTGTTATTTTTATACGTGTTTTCTACGTATGCGATAATGTTGATTTATAAGTTGTACCTGTACATTAACTTCCACATAAAGGTGTAGCTGAGCCGTGCAAACACAACTGAGTAGACACATAACAGCGCTATTAACTGATACACACGCTATTTATTATCAACAAGGTACAAACAATTACTTCGCGTACTTCCCTCATAAATGAAATTATAAACTCGAGCACTTTAATTCACCACCTCGGGTTGTTGGTACAATATAATTTACTTAGACGGCGACGTCATAATATCTGATTTCTCTACTTGCCTAGAAACAAGGTTCGTTACAAATTCAACGATTGTATGATCGCATTGCCGCATAACCCCTGTGATCGTTTTCATTCTCTCTTGTTTAACATGCGAAATACATTTAATACAACCTAGTACGCTCATTCGGTCAATGTCCGCTGCGATGTTAAAAAGCCTTTTAACAACCAAGCAAAGATGAATTTCTACATTTTGTATAGCAAATATGAATGATTTAACGATATTTGTAGTACCACCGAGGCGCGTACAGTATCTATCGTATCTTCATATTATGTTGTCTGTATGATCCGGTACAACATAATTTAACTATTCAGCAAAGATTTTCAAGGCCGTCAAGCAAACAGTCCTGCCAGACTTGAAAACATCTTATTTCTCCTAGAGAAAAATCCATATTATCAGATAAAATACATTATTTTCTAACTTGATTATACACAGGAGAGAAATTGGAAGGTTTAGGGGAAATGGCATTGCCCCAAAAAAGCCATTGCTTTAATATATAGGCTCTAGGAAATGTGTCTCGTATATTAATGGGATCGGTGCTAAACTCCTTCTATATGTAGATGCTACGAATAGTAAAGTAGTAAAAACAACTTTTAAAACGATTATATTAATATGAAGAAAATGTTCCGACGTCTGCAGCATTCAACTGAATTTGAACTCGTGTTATAAAAAGGAATCTAACTTAGTTCAAGCGTTTTAATAAAGGTGGAACACTTGAAAAAGCAATACGACAATGAGAAACATAACAACTGTTACACCTGCGCATTCATTAATAACTATTTTTAAATGGTTTTTAATGGCTTCCAAACCTGTTACATAATCATTTTAGCACCGAAATCAAGTTTTCTTTGCAATGTTTTGTTTTTAAAGTGGTGATTTGTAGTCCTTTCAAAAGTAATCCATTCGCTCTGAAGAAATTTTAAAATGAAATAAAAAACACAGCTTTCTTTAATTAACATATATCCTATAAACCATATAACTATAAACATATATTCTTAATGGATGCTTTATTATCAAAACAAGACCTCTATCATAACCACTGCTTTCATGTGCAGACGAAATAAAACACTTGAACGATCCTTTTTCCAGGGAGACCAATTGTCCTTTTTTCCATGGTTTTCGATTTCAATGCTTAACTTGTTTATAATTCAAAGAACAGCGTGAGTTTAACAACGTCCTTGCAATTTAAAAGGAAATATGTCTTTTTTAACAAAATATCAGAATTGAGCCAAACATTTGTTGACGCATTTTGGGAATAAAGTCAATAATTATTACTAGAAATTTTCAAGTAAGTGCGGGTTACAGCATACTGAATTAAGCACATTTTTGTTATAAGCATGTTCCGTGTTTATGGTTTGCGATTTCAATGCTTAACGTGTTAATAATTTAATCGAGCGTGAGATATGCAATGCAGTAGAAGCTTAAATTGAAATATTTCTTTTTAACGAAACATCAGAATTCAGTCAATACATTTTTACTAGAATTGTTTAAGTTAGTGAGTGTTACAGCATACGAATTTCATCAGAATATCGTTAATAGCATTTACATGTTTATTGTTTGCGATTTCATTGCTTAACCTGTAGATATTTTAAGCGAGTGCGAAAGTAAACAATGCACTTGAGATTTAAATTTTAACATGTCGTTTTTACGCATTATAATTTTTTTTAAATAAATAGAGAAATTGTTTTAGTTTTCTCATGGTATTCATATCCGTATAAATGCAAATCTTTGTTATTCTATGAATCGATGTCAAGCTGCTATATCTAAACATTTATCAAAATCAGTTGCTTTAAGAAACGAGTTAATTCAAGTTATAAAGCCTTGTTGTTAAAATGTATTCTGAATTCCTTCAATTGCGTTAAACAGTGATATTACATTGAAAACCCATCCAGACAAGCATAAGCTTCCCATACAAACCAGACCATATTGTGAATACGTGGCTGTGCATAATGACTTGTATAATTATGCTGTTCAGGATTGATGTTCTTACGACGATGAATAGAGCTAATAAGCACATCTTAACGGTCCCTTATTTAACCGAAAAGTCTTCATAATTGACAGCTGCGTATCAATTACAATGATCTGAGTCGCATGACGACTGCTTTTATCCATTGAATATTATTCACTGTGTTATGAATGATATCATTGCATTAGTTTCATTTACAAGTAAGATTTATTGGTTTTATAACACGTTATCATTTACAAAAACGATATGTTTGAATTTAAACGGTTTAGCATTATTTAAAATATGCATGAAGTTTACGAATTCCACCTGGCCATTTTGACATTAACTGACAACTGGAAACAGACACCGGGCTCTTATATTAAACTATGTAAGATTCATTTTCTTATTTCGAACAAATATACCAGAGATATAAGTCAAGTGTTTATAATAAATTTAAAACATTTTCTATTTTCGTATTTATATATCATTAAAATCTGTCGAATGCATACATCTACATGTGGGGTTTTCAGCAAGTATTTGATAATGAATAACGATTGGCATCTTCAATTAACTTCCTTACAAAGTTGTAAGTGCTGATATTGTCAGTACGTTGGCCGGGCAGAGATCTGGGTGGTGACCTGTAGGTAGATTATTAACCAGTCTGGTAGTATTTAAGTTACATGCTTAATTATGTACCTCCTCTTGGCAAATATTTCTTAAGATATTTAATATAACAACCCGAATTAATTAACATTTTTTTACCAACTACACGCCAGTGTAGCATGCTGTTATTCCCATGAACTTAATGCTTCTTGCAATTTTGCTGTTAATCCCGAAATTATAGTCTTGGAAGAACTAAACGTTGTACTGTCAACTAGAGGAAGCATGCGCGTTTGGATTGACCGAACAGCCGGGAAAACTGGATGACTGTATACATCTTGCATTTTGAAATATTATGCATGAATGTATTAAGATACGACTTTGTGAATACTTTTTTCAATAGTGTACCTATTTCAAACTAAGTATATGTTTTTATCTCCAGGTCATTAGTTCTTTCTTATGTTTTGCCATATTATGTATGTTTGTTATTCATGTCGGAAAATAGCTCATTGACCTAATAATTTTGGTTTAAATATACCAAACATTAAATAAAGATTCTTGTATCTAACTATGCATTGATACAAGTGAACATAGTTATACAAATGTCCTACTTCAAGATACAAGATTTAATAATTTCTATTCAAATTTGAGTATACGATGTCATAAAAGCATTAGTTTAATCAGCTGTTTTCCTACAGTACAAAGAGCCATTCTCTACGCAAAGCCTTTGTTTATCAATTTCAATTTAATGTTTCTTCCCACATGTTTACTTACTTAAACTTTTATGAAACTAGTGGCTGTAACTGCCTAACATCTACATAACCTATTACATTTCGACAGGTTCATTTGAGGCAAACGTAATTACAAATTTTCGGAAAGTACTTGATAGTGAAAAATAGGATTATCATTATCATTATCACATAAAATGTTATCACTAGATAGTGGAGAAATGTAATATAATGCATGAGGGCATACTTGAATACTTCTCGGTTTCATGTTTGTGTAGGTTGAAAAGCTCAAACACGGTATATAAGGACAATACAAATTAATTGCTAGATTTTCATCAAATTTTCTTTTTAAATATGAACAGGGGTACCATTTTTTTCTTTTTTCTTAGATGACTGTTTAATATGTGTTCATGCTCAAAAGACATAATAATAATAATAATAATAATAATAATAATATCTTTATTTTAAGAAGGTGACATATTAAGATCATGTACAAAACTACAGAATTTTATTTTCGATATGGCCCTCTGAAACAGAATGAAAATATGGCAAAATAATCATAAGACAAACATGAAGACGATGCTAACAACGATGACGATGATGATGATGATTATAAGTATGCTGTTGATGCTGACGATAATGATGCATATGATGACATGATGATGATGTTGAATCAATATAAGACAGATACTCTCAGTTAAATATAATTATGAATAAAACATCACAATTTGTATAATCACAAGTTTCCTATGAGGTACTGTTTGACCTTTATTTTATACGTATTAAAGTTTTTTGATTCTCGTATTTCCAAAGGTATATTATTCCAAACAATTCTGCTGTAATATGTAAACGATGCTTTCATATAATTAGTACGAGGTCTAGTTTGTAAAACAATATCTTTGTGTGCCATTGATCTTAGCATATATACATTATTGTCTGAAACTGTTACTAATTCTGACATATATGATGGAGCCATGCTATTCAACGTCTTGTAAACTAATACTGCTGCGTGGTATTTACATCTATCCGAGAAGTTTAGCCATTTTAGTTCTTTAAATAGATTTGTTGATGAATCTCGTTTAGATTTACCAAGTATGATTTTTGCAATTCGTTTTTGTAAGTTATTTATTTTATTCACATATGAATTGGTTCCCTTGCCCCAGACCAAGCAGCCGTAATCAAAATTTGGCAGAATATATGCATTGTAAAACATTCGTTTTGTATCAGGTGTGAGGAAATATATTATATTTTTTAGAAGTGCAATTTTCTTATTCAGATTTTTACAAACATAATCGATTTGCACATGCCAGTTTAGTGTATTATCTATATACAACCCTAATAACTTTTGCACAACAACATTAACGATTTGAACATCATTAATACAAAGTTCAAGATTCCCAGTGTTTTTTAATTTATTTGCAGACCCTATTAACATGCATTTAGTCTTGGAAGGATGCAATGACATATTATTTAGTTGACACCACTTATTAACATAATTTAAATGATGTTGTAATTTATTTTGAATATCCGTCAACTGATATCCAGATTCATAAAGTGTTGAGTCATCTGCATATAGATCTATATTTAATGTTGGATGCATAACTGCAATATCATTTATGTATAAAATAAAAAGCAAGGGTCCCAGTATGGATCCCTGGGGTACCCCAGATGTAACAGTGAGTTTTTGCGATTTAATTTTGCCAATCTTTACAATTTGGTTTCTATTTTCAAGATATGATTTAAACAAATTCAATGCTATTTCAGAAAAATGATACAGTTTCAATTTATAAAGAAGAATTTCATGATCAACTAAATCGAAAGCTTTTCTCAAATCCAAAAATATCGCACCAACTAGTTTACCACTGTCAACATCTTTAAGCCAAGTATCTATAAGTCTTATTAGAGCAGTGTTACATGAATGGTGTTTTCTAAATCCAGATTGTGTTTTGTGTATGACATCGGTTTTCTCAAAGTACAACTGTACCTGTGTCGCTATATGCCTTTCAAAGATTTTTGATATAGTTGGGAGTATTGAAATGGGGCGGTAATTATTGGGGTCCTCTTTGTTGCCCGACTTGAAAATTGGTATTACTCGTGCTTCTTTCAGTTTATCAGGGAAAACTCCATGCGCTATACTACTGTTGATAATTGATGCTATACAAGGTGTAATAGTATCACCACATTGCTTCAAAATTTTGGGGCCTACTCGATCTATGCCTGTGGCCTTTCCAACATTTAAATTATCAATAATAGTATGGACTTCATAAGGGGTAATATGTTTAATCTCAAACCTATTTGTACCTAGTTTTGTATCTAGAATATGTTTTAAGTTTCTAAAATTTGTATTCAAAAACTTTGTTTTATTTATAATGTTTGAAATGCTTACAAAATGACTGTTTAATTCGTTTACAATATTTGACGGATCTTCAACCGGAAATTCATTAAATGTCATTTTATGAGGTAATGCTGTCACAGTTGATTGATTCAAATGTGAAATATCTTTTAGATTTTTCCATAAATATGTCGGATTTTTATTGTCTTTTATTGCATTGTTGAAAAAATTCTTTTTACTTTTCTTTATCATAGAAGTGACTTTATTTCTAAGTATTTTATACTGGTCTATGTTGCCAGTTTTTCGGCATTTATCCCTGTGATTTATTATAGATATAATTTCCTCAGTAAACCAATCAGGCTGATTCTCGCGTTTCACACGTTTATCTTTGACTGGGGCATGTTTAGATAAAATGCCATTTAGAATTTCATAAAATCTTTTCAGTGCATCATTGGAATTTGACAATGAGTCTATTTCATCCAGTCCTGAAAACATCAATTCTGCCTGAAAAGCTTCTTTTTCAAATTTCTTAAAAGATCTATATTGTATAACTGTATGGCTATTAGGGGCCAATTTTGGTAATTTGTCTGTAATAGAATGTGTGAAACAAACGGGAAAGTGGTCACTTAGTGATAAGTGAAACACACACCATTCAGTTACATGATTACTCATATTCGTATATAAATGATCTATTATAGTAGAGTTATTTTTTGAAATTCTTGTTGGTGATTTGATTAATTGTTCCAAGCCATATGTGTTTCTAGACGAACGACGTAACGATATTAACAATTCTCCTTATTTACTTTTGAATGTTATACATCGACATCATCGGTATGAATAAACACCGTTCCCGTACAATACCGGACCGGTACCCAAATAAGGAATATAGTTCATTATTTTAATTGAATCAATACAATTTCAGGGGCGCTGAAAAAGAGGGGACAGGCGGGAAAGAAAATCTAGCAATCAATTTATATAATTCGCCTAACTCCCAGTATAAGTAACAACAGTATCACTCATGAAATCAAATCATCTTTGAAGGGAGTATCAACTATTCCTTTAAAAGTGCATGCATTTTATCTGACGGAACAAGTTTATTGCACATTTCCTGAACCATTCCGCGTGCAAGAATTAAATGTATCTGTCAAAATGAGTTTCCTCGTTTATTGAACGGACCAGACTGATCGTTTACAGCAAAACGATCTTACATACCGAAATGTGATAGCAAACTGGCTTTATTCGTTTGTAAGTATAAATATTACATATTATTAAACAAATGTTTTCAACATTTTTAATTTAGTCAATACAAATTCAAGGGCGAAGAAAAAAGAGGGGGCAGGCGGCGATGAAAATCTAGCAATTAATTTATACTCGCCTAACTTCCAGTATAATTAACAACAGCATCACCATGAAATCCTTCCTAAGTCAAATATACTTTGTAGGGAGTATCAACTCGTCCTTTAAAAGTGCAAGCATTTTATCTGACGGAACAAGTTTATTGCACATTTCCTGAATCATTCCGCGTGCAAGTATTAAATGCATCTGTCAAAATGAATTTCCTCGTTTATTGATCGGACCAGACTGGTCTTTAACAGCAAGAATAATCTTACATCACGAGATGTGATAGCAAACTGGCTTTATTCGTTTGTGAGTATAAATGTGACATATTATTAAACAAATTTAACCCAAGAGAGCAATATCGACGCACAGTATATCGTTGAAATTCATGTAAGCCATGAAGGCCCCTTACTCAAATACTATGCACAACATACTTTACTCCGATTGGCTTGTAATCTGGAACCTGACCGTTTTCATCCCTCATATTGTGGAAATGATTAGAATAAGGCACTCATTCGAACATCTTTGCACCAAATCATTATACATTAAAGTTATTTGACAGAAACGATAATAAACTGAACACCGATCTGTCTAAAACTCAAAAGAATAACTTCATGTATTAATATGAAAGCGCTGTTCATTTATACGCTAGCTAGTTATTAAATGCTGTCAATGACAACAGGGTACAAAACATTTACTTCGGCCTCAACCCTCGTGATTGAAATAATAAACTTGAGCGCTTCTTTTCCACCAAGATGGGCTGTTGGTGCAGTATCTATTACTTAGACGTTTACTTCTTAATAGGTTATTTCCTTATTTAACTAGAAACAAGGTTCGTTACGAATTCAACTAGCATTATCGCATGCCACTGCGGTATTTATCGCTCTGTCGCAATGATCTCTCATCAAATTCAAACCCACGCTCATGCGGTAAATGGTTCATGCGATGTAAACACGCCCTTTAACATCCAAAATGAAGAAGATATGCTGTATTTTGTCTAGAAAATTCAAATCATCTAACGATATTTCCAATACCACCGAGGCACGTTCAGTAGCTATTATGTCTGCATAATTTGTTGTCTGTACGATTCGGTACAATTATAATTTATCACATTAATATTCAGAGACGATTTTCCTGGCGGCAAAGCTGCCAGTCCTGTCACACTTTTCTAAGAACTTCTTATTTCTCAGAGAGAAAAATCGCTATAATCAGACTTAATACATTCATTTCTAAATTAATTATACGCAGTAGAGAAATGGAACGTTTTAGGGGGAAATGACATTACCAAAAATGAGCCATTGCATTAATATATAGGCTCTAAGATGTGTGTCAGGTATATTAATGAGATCGGTGCTAGACGTCTTTATATGTAGATACTATGAATAGTAAAGGAGTAAACTCAACGTCTAAAAAGATTTTATAAATATCCAGGAAAGGTTCACACGTATGCCTTTGGTATCTCCATTTCATAGTTTGTTATGCACTTCTTAACCTGCGTTTTTATTAGATTAGCGTCTATATCTATTTTTTGGCAATCTTTTTAATTCTAACACTGTGTTTTTGAAGTTGTTTTGTCGATGTTGTTGTTGTTTTGGTGACTTAGTTTGTTGTTGTTGTAGAAGTTGTTTTTGTGGTTGTTGTTGTATTGTTCTTGTTCTGCCCCCAAGCGGAAGGGTGGAAACCCTAAACCTACCATTTCGATGACGTTAAACATGGCATCGGGTTTACATTCCTGTCGTGCAATTAAAAATACATGAACACGCCCAGCACCCGAAACCAAGCCCACATATATTACACAAATACTTTAGTCATTTCCCATTCTCAATCTCAACTGAATTAACCTCAATGCATGATTATTATTTTTTCATTTATTTAAATATTTACTACTCCTCGCATGTATTCTCAAAACTATTTTCTTATAAAAAAAATCATCCTCAGCAAATATCGTTCAACAGTTTAATTATTTTATTTTGTTACTATTATTGAAGTTATTTCTTTGCTCTAGAGCATAGAAAGTAATGATGTTCATCTAAAACGCGATCCTCGATAGAACGATGATGAAAACGCTAAATCATGAAACACACGATAACGAAAACGCGATAGTACGATGATGATAACGCGACAATACAGTATTATGATTACGAAAATGCGATATCACGAAATAACTGAAAACGTTTCATTTGCAAAACTCCTCCAAAACTTTTAAACTCTCATAACAAATTTCAAATTGAAATAAATAACAACTTTCTTTAAATTACATATATCCCATAAACAGATATCTTCAGTGCATGATTTATTATCAGAAAGTCTTTTACCTAATCCACTTCTTTCTTCGGCGGGCGAAATCAAAACATTTAAATATCCGTTTCCCAAGGAGTGCAATTATCATTATTTCCGAGGATCAATGACCATTTACGAAGCCTATCTCGTTATTGAGCCGAAGTCAAACGGAAATCACCGAAGCATTACCGATAAATGCCGAACATAACCACGTATGACATCTGTCACAGTGAAAGGATTCCAGCTGCCGGTATTTTAAGAGATCTGACGTTAAACTCAGGGAAATTGCTTTGCTTTGTGTGTGATTTTTAGGACAGTGTCTGTGGACTATTGACAGCTTTCCTGTTAAAATGTGTAACAATTTCACTACAGTTCATGCAGATGATCGCCTGAGCTTAATGTTTTGCTTATTATCGAGCGTTTTCCGTTATCATAGTTTTCATTGCTGAACTTGTTGATAATTTGAACCAGCGTGAGCTTTCCAATGCCCTTGTGGTTTAAAATTAAACGCTTTTTTTACGCATTACAGGAATTAAAGCAATACACCATATTGATTTTAGCACATTTCGTTAGAAGCATTTTTTGCGTTAATGGTTTTCGATACCAATGCTCCACTTATTTATAGTATAAGAGAGCATGATATATACTATGTCCTTGCGATTTAAAAAGATCAAGTATTTTTTACTTGTGCTTAACTTGTTTAAAGTTGAAGTGAGCGTGAGATATACAATTCACTAGTGGTTTTATTTAAAACATGTCTTTTTAACGAAATATGAGAATTCAGCCAATAAATTTCACTAGAGTTATACAAGAAAATAGTGTAACAACCATCATTTTAGCAGACGATTGCTAAATGTTAAAGCATTTTCCGTGGCCATGGTTTTCGATTTCAATGCTTACCTTGTTAATAATTAAACCGAGTTCGAGATATATAACGCACTAGCGGCTTAAATTGAAACATGTCTTCTTAACGAAACATGAAAAATTGAGATTTAAATTTAACATGTCGTTTTTACGCATTATAAACACTCAGTCAATAATTAGATAACTTGTTTTGGTTTTCTCATGGTATTTATATCCGTATAAATGCAAATACTTGTTATGATATATTCTATGACTTGATGTCAAGCTCAGTTAAATAAAGTTTCAATGATATATCTATAAAACATTTGGATTAAGAAGCGAGTTCATTCAAGTTATAAACCCTTGTTGTTTAAATGTTGAAGTGTAATTTTACAACATACAACATCATTGAATGCATAATAGTATTTTATTTGTTTGATATACCATATCGCTTTTCATTTTGGGCCGGATCCCTGTCACTGCGTTAAACCATGATAATATACTGAAAACCTAAACTAAGCTAATAAGCACATCTTAACGGTCCCTTATTTAGCAGAAAAGTCGTTATTATTGACAGCTGTGTATCAATAACAATGATCTGGGTCGCGTGGCGCGTGCTTTTATCCATTGACAATTATTCACTGTGTGATGAATGATAAAGAGGATATTTGTTGAATTCAGTGTAAGATCGTATTGTATTTCACGAGTGGCGTACCATTCGTGAAATAAAATACGATCTTACACTGAATTCAACAAATTTTCTTTTTATTTCATGCATATATCGTGTTTTTTCAATATATCCCCGCTGGAGTAAATTTTGTTTGATTTCTGTGGCCTCTTGGTAGGTATCGGTTGAATATTTACTTGGCCACATGTGCTAGTAATAGAGTTGATAGATCATTTCTTCCTACAAACTTTTACCGCGTACATGTATACACAAGCATTTTGAATTTGACCAATTTTCTTCAATTGTTTACCTTCATCAGTTCAACAATTCATTTTTCCTTTTGAAAATAATGCACAGAAAACGCTTGTCCAAAATGACAAGCCAATCAAAGTAAAGTATGTCGTGCATAGTATGTTTTTAGACGAACGACGTTATGAGCTAAATAATTATCTCTGTTTACATTCTAATCTTATACATCGACACCATAGGTATGAATAAACACCGTTCGAGTACAGTACCGAACCGAAACGCCCATAGTTTAACTGTTTTAATTGAGTCAATACAATGTCAGGGGCGCCGAAAAAGAGGGGGCATGCAGAGATGAAAATCTAGCAATTTATTTATACTGGCCTAATTTCCAGTATAATTAACAACAGTATCACTCATGAAATCCTTGCTAAATCAAATTATCTTTGTGGGGAATATCAACTCGTTCTATAAAAGTGCAAGCATTTTATCTGACGGAACAAGTTTATTGCACATTTCCTGAACCATTCCACGTCCAAGTATTAAATGTATCTGTAAAAATGATCTTCCAACTTTATTGATCAGACCAGACTGGTCTTTAACAGCAAGAATAATCTTACATAACGAGATTTGATAGCAAACTGGGTTTATTTGTTTGACAGTATAAATATTACATAGTATAAAAAAAATTTAACCTATGGAAGCAACAGCGACGTACAGTTTATCGTTGAAATTCATGTAAGCCATGACGGCCAATTACCCGAATGCCATGCACGACATACTTTACTGTGATTGGCTTGTCGTCTGGAACCTGACCGTTTTCATCCTTCATATTGTCGTTATGATTAAAATTCGGCACTAATTTGAAGTCCTTTGCCGTGTAATGATGTCAAAAATACATTGAAATAACTTTAACAGAAACGATGATAAACTGAACGCCCTAGAACACCGACCTGTCTACCACTCAAAGTAACTATATGCTGTTGCAACAGAACACTATTCCTTTTGCCTTATCGGAACGGTAACATAAAGGCTGAGACGAACCATGCCATAACAATCGTGTATATATATTAAAACGCTATTCACTGATTAGATAGGTATTTCCATTACCACCGAGGCACGTTCAGTAGCTATCGTGTCTGCATAATATGTTATCTTTATGATTCGGTACAACTATAAGTTATCACATTATTATCCAGCGACGATTTTCCTGGCGGCAAAGCTGCCAGTCCTTTTACACTTACTAGGAACGTCTTATTTCTGAGAGAGGAATATCGCTATAATTAGACTCAATACATTCATTTCTAACTTGATTATACGCAGGAGAGAAATGGAAAGTTTTAGGGGAAAATCACATAAACCAAACATAAGCCATTGCATTTATATTAAGGCTCTAGAATGCGCGTCTCTTATATCAAGGGGACCGGTGCTAAACTTCTTTATATGTAAATACTATGAATAGTAAAGAAGTCCAAAAGGATAATAAAAATATTCAGGAAAGGTTCACACGTCTACGGCAACAATCTAAATTTGAACTCGTGTTTTTAAAAACAAGTGCATGCTTTAAGTATATTTCGAGCTTGCTTTATAACATCATACAACTACAGTGATTTAAAAATAAGGTTCCAATTTGAAAACCTTCCTACAAGAAACAAAACCGATCAAAATAGTGTCGAGAAACGAAACCCATCAAACATACTTAATTCAACCGATTTCTGAGATGAAACAGCTGGCGCTTAGAAAAGCAATACGGCAAACTAAACACCAGCAGCACCTGCAAATTTATAAATGCCTTTGGTATCTGTGTTTTATTGTTTGTTATGCACTTCCTACCCAGTGGATTTACTAGATTTGCGTCTATATCTATTGTTTGCAATCTTTTCAATTCTAAAACAGTGTTTTTGAAGTTGTTTGGTCGATGTTGTTGTTGTTTTGGTGGCCTATTTTGTTGTTGTGGTAGATGTTGTTGTTGTGGTTGATGTTGTTCTTCTTCTTATGCCCCCCAAAAGGGGAAGGGTAAAACCCCAAAACCTTCCATTCCGATGACGTTAAAAATAGAATCGGATTAACATGCAATAGAAACTACATGAATACGCCCAGCACCCAAAACCAAGCACTCATATTACACCAATACTTTAGTCATTTCCCAATCTCAATCTCAACTGAATTAATCTCAATGCATGATTTTGTTTCATTTATTTCACAAACAAGTTTACTCCTCCTCGCATATATTCACAAATTTATTTGGCCAGTTTTCTTTTGAAAAAAAAAACATCCTCAGCAACAATCTTTTAACAGTCTAATTAATAATTAAGCAATTTCCTTGCTCTAGAATATAGAATGAAATGATGTTGATCTGAAACGTGATCCTCGATAGAACAATGATGAAAATGCTAAATCACGACATAACGATAACGAAAACAAGATAGTACGATGATGATAACGCGACTGTACAATACTATCATGACGAAAGCGCAATTTCTCGAGAGTACTGGAAACGTTTCATTTGCAAACTCTTGCTACATTTGATTTTAATATGAATTACACAGACACTATTTTCAAAAGCTAACCATACTTTTTAAACGCTCAGAAGAAATTTCAAATTGAAATAAATAACAACTTACTTTACTTTACATATATCCTATGAACAGATATCCTCAGTGGATGATTTACTATCAGAAAGTCTTCCACCTAATCCACTTCTTTCTTCAGCAGACGAAATCAAAACATTAGAATATCCGTTTCCCAGGGAGTGCAATTATCATTATTTCCGAGGATTAACGACCGTTTACGAAGCCTATCTCGTTATTGTACCAAGTAAAACGGAATTAAACGAAGCATTACCGATAAATGCCGAACATATATCCGTATGCCATCTGTCACAGTG
Source organism: Mya arenaria (assembly GCF_026914265.1). NCBI lineage: Eukaryota > Metazoa > Mollusca > Bivalvia > Myida > Myidae > Mya > Mya arenaria. The sequence continues at coordinate 24,298,159 of NC_069130.1, forward strand.
AAAGGATTTCAGCTGCCGGTATTTCAAGAGATCTGACTAGAAACTCAGGGAAATTGCATTTCTTCGTGTGGGGTTTTCAAAACAGTGTCTGTTGAGTATTGACAGCTTTCACGGTTAAATGTGGAACAATTTTACTACATTTCAAGCAGATGATCGCTTATTATCGATAAAAGAATTTTCCGATATCATGGTTTTCAATGCTTAACTTGTTTTTTATTTAAACCAGCGTGAGATGTACAATGCCCTTGCGGTTTAAAAGTAAACATGTCTTTTTACGCGTTATAGGAATTAAAGCAAGGTATTTTACTAGAATTTTGAAGTTAGTGGGTGTTGTTAGTGCTGATTTTAGCAATTTTCGTTACAATCATTTTAGCGTTAATGGTTTTCGATACTAATGCTATACTTATTTATAGTTTAAGCGAACATGAGATATACTAAGTCCTTGAGATTTAAAACGAACTCGTCTTTTCTTATGCCATATGAGAAATCAGGCAATTATTTTTACAAGTGATTTGCAAGTAAGTGAATGTTGCAGCATACTGATTTTAGCACATTTTTATTAAGGCATCTTCTGTGTTATTGGTCTTTGGTTTCAATGCTTAATTTGTTTTAAGTTGAAGCGAGCGTGAGATATACAATTCACTAGTGGTTTAAATCAATATATGTCTTTTTAACGAAATATGAGAATTCAGCCAATAAATTTCACTAAAGTTATACCAGTAAATGGTGTTACTTCCATCATTTTAGCACACGATTATTAAATGTTGAAGCATTTTCCGTGTCCATGTTTTTTTTAATGCTTACCTTGTTAATAATTAAAGCGAGTTCGAGAAATACAATGCACTAGAGGCTTATATTGAAACTTGTCTTATTAACGAAATAACATAATTCAGCCAGTAAATTTTACTAGAATTATTCAAGTGAGTGTTACAGCATATGGATTTCAGCAGATTATCGTTAAAAGCATTTCCGTGTTGATAGTTTGCGATTTGATGCTTAACGTTTGTTGCTTTACGCGCGTAGTTGCTTCCCTTGGTACTGTCTCTCGGTTTTGATAGAGAATGAAGATGAAACGGGAGCCAGTCAAACGACACGTCAACTTCCGCGTCCGCGAAACTTCAGTAAAAAAACATGGACTTTTCGAGGTTTCCAGTCCACTAACATGGTTTTATCACCAAAATAACGAGTAAAACATATGGATTCTGCTTAAATCTTCCGAAGTAGACGCTTTTAATTTGAAAGTTAACAGAAGGAAATGGAACAAATCAATAAGTTCAACCAAGTCTTACACTGAAAGTTTGAAACAGTTTCAAACTGACGATAAATCATGTGTTCCTGAACCGCCGGAAGTCTGAATCTGTGAATAATTTAGTGTACCAGTATCAGTCTAATATGCAGGGGCAGTTCTAGAATTTCAATTGGGGCTAGGTGTGTTACCCCTATGTACCCCAAATAGGCAACAGCTTTGCCTCTGTCCAATCCACTCCCTTGAGCAGATGTGATGTTGAAAAGAACAAGAAAAACATTGCTTGCCATCAAAAATTTAGTCACTTAAATGCTCATGAAAAACTTGGCATAACAGTAGTGACACACAAAACAATGGCAATGCCAAGCTGATTTAGTGGCAGTCATTTGACTGACAAAAGGAATGTCTACTTGTCGTGCTATGTTACAACAAAAGTAGCTTCAAAAACCTAGGTATTTATCAATCGAGTACTATCAAAGACAAAGTTTGTATTTAAAAAAAGGCCGTTTCTAACCGTAGGCTTGACTAAAGAGTAACATCCCTTTTATTTAAATTAGCCATGGAATAGATGATTTGCTAAGAAGAAGTTCTCAAATGTCAACCAAATTTTACATGAAGGTTAGCTAGATAAAACCTGCACAAAATGTTAAATCATTTAGCAGAAACTTCAAATGTATGCATCTATTTATGACATTAATTTTGCAAAACTATCTATTGTGAAATATGGAAAGAAGCGCATGCATAATGTTGTTCATTCTAAAGGTGAGATAACTTCATCATGGTTCACGCTGGTTTTGACCAAAGACATGTATTCTCTACATAGGAAATTGCCATGAATGTACTATGCACTGGCAAAAAGCAGTGCATTTATAGTCTATGGGATGCTTAGTCACAATCTGCCATTCACGGAATCTGACAGAGTTATACAAATACTAGATAAATTATGGTAAGTGTAATACGATTTCAAAGAATGAAGTCATGTTGGAAGATTAAGGACAAACTTGCAAGTCTAGAGTCTAAACAACAAAGTGGTTAAGACTGATGTTAAAGCTGAACTCTCACACAGCGTTTTAACAACTTTTTAATTCTTTGTCTTGGAAAGAGCAAATTTTTGCGTAAGTATCTGCAAATATATGATAAAAGATTGCTGACAAAAGATCAGATCATAGAACTTCATATTTCCATTTGAAAAATCATGTTTTATGGCTTAAATGGTTACTAACGGTTTAAGAAAAATTCATAATACATCAATTTTTGAACTTAAATATAAAAATCTGAGTATATTTTTTTGTCAGCCGTTTTATATAATTAGTTTCAGGCCATTTTCACAAAAATTGGTTTGTTTCAAGAAAAAAATAAAAAGTTGTCAAAACGTTGGATCTGTGATAGTGCAGTTTTAATTTTATGATATGATAATAAATTTCTTCTATTACTACTTTTAGCGCAGATTTAGATAATGTCTTGAAAAAACCCATTATTGGGTCCAACACCGGATGCACTGTTCATCCAAGGTTTACTTTGTTAAATGCAAGGGTGTCATGATAAGTCTTTAGATAAAAGGGAGAGGGGTGAAGTTTGTGGGTAATCCCATACGAACATGGGGCATCAGTTAGTGTTTTAGTGACCATAGGTTCGAGCCCATCATTGGGCCCACTTTTCCTGAAAGATTTACTGTTAACTGTAATTGTGGAGGTCATTCTTTGATAAAATACAAATGTACGTAAGTAATTATCAAATCACTCACCTTTATCACTCACAATTTTATCTTCCTAAGGTCAAATAGCCCCCACTCACATTTTGAAATTGGTCAAATAGCCCACAAAAAATGCCCCCCACTTTTTATAAAAAAATTATATGTATGTTTGCATACTTATATCATTTCAAAACACTTTTTAACCTTTATTTTTACAAATTGAAGTGCAATTAACATTATTATTTTTTGTATATATTAATAAATCTGAAAATTTTACCAAGTAAGAATAACAAACGTTTTAAAATATCACTTATAAATAATATATTATAACATCAAATCTACATTTTGATTGTTAAACTTTTTAAGTCATAAGGTATTTGGTTTTTGTTTTTTTTTTCTTTCATTTAATATTGATTAAGCATCAAACTTAAAGCTGCACTCTCACAGATTTACCGTTTTGAAAACTTTTTTTTTATTTTTTGTCTTAGAAAGAGCAATTTTGCGTAAATATCTGCAAACCAGTGCTAAAATATTGGTGACAAAAGATCAGGTTGCAGATTTTCATTTTTCAGTTCGAAAATTAACATTTTATGGCTAAAACCGAAATGCTTAAAACATCAATTTTTTAACTTGAATATAAAAATCTGCGATCTATTTTTTGGTCAGCATTCTTATATAACTGGTTTCCATGCATTTTCGCAAAAATCGGCATGTTCCAAATTTATTATCCTTATGCAGTTGTCACTATGCTTCTGTTTCTTTGTTTTTGGGACGGTGTGCACATATGTAGATGAAATGTTTTTTAGCAAGCCGGTGTCAAATAATTGAATAAACAAATATTCAGCACATGGTTTGCGGCCCCATTGATCTTCAGTTTCAGGACTAACGACTCTTGCACTGAAATTTTCTCGGGTCAAAGGTGACACTTACTTCCGAACTTCGGGTCACTGACGATATCTCACGAGAGCTAGGGTCCATTGAAAGCCCTGTTTAAATATCCTTGTCGGATGCATGTTGTTGTTTTCGTATCCAATATCGTTCTTCCGGGACACGGGTCTACAAAAATCGATTTTGGGGCAAAACAAGTACGGTCGGTCGGGTGACCAGAAACAACTTTTTTTTGGCCTTACCTTCAAATATACATTCAGATATCTTAAACATATTACAACTTACATTCAACTATTAGAAATATTACAACTTACCTTCGACCTACGGGCTATTCGACCAAAATGGGGGCGTTTTGACCAAATTGGGGACGTTTTGACATTTTTTTTCGCAGTGGGGGCTATTTGACCAAATGTGTGGGGGCTATTTGACCAAAATGGGGGCTATTTGACTTGGGGGCTATTTGACTTGCGGGCTATTTGACCAGGTTCCCGTAAAACAGCCAAATGTAAAGCAATATTATGGAGTGTTGGTTGATCCAATTTCCTTGTGTCAAAAAATATCCAATTTTTATAACCTGTCCAAGTCCTCACAAGTACAATTAAATGACACTGCAATTATTGTTTGGTAAATCAATCCGTTTTAACCAGCTGTTCCAACATACGAGCACGGTCGTAGAATTTTAAGATCGTCTGCATTTCATTATCGCGACCTTATTTTGTGCCACTGACTTGTCTGTCATTGACGGTTTCTGAAAGTAGTGCTGCCATGGCCTCCATTTTAAATGGCTTATTTTAATCCAAGGGAAGTAACACGTTTATATTTATCGCAAGGATACAGACTGACTTCATATAAAACACTTCGTGTCGCTATTCAAACCGACATCGTAGATTCTTTAGATATAATTCTTATATCAATATGTTGGCGATATCAGAAACCCAGAAATATCTAACATTTTCCGGGAAATTAAAGCAATGCATTGTGATAAATGGTGCAATGCATTGTGGTACTTGCTGGGCATGCGCACTTAAAACAAAGGGAGACAACACAGTCTCCACTCATTTCAAGGGCATTAATTCATCTAGCAACCATATAATGGGCAGAACAGAGGCCAGATTCCGTGGAAACGGTAGACCGTAGAAGCAAAATTTACGCTTTGAATATTAAATTTGAGCGCGTTTAGTAGAAAGAATGAATAAAATAAGGAAGTAGAAATTACATTTCAGTTCACCTTTAAGGTTCAAACTTAAACATGTCGTTTTTACGCATTGTAAGACATCAGTCAATAAAAAGAGATTTTTTTTTTGTTTCCTCATGGAATTTATATCCGTATAAATGAAAATATTTGTTATGATATATTCTATGAAATGATGACAAGCGTAGTTAAAAAATGCATATCTGGTATATCTAAACATCCATCAAAAGCACTTGGATTAGGAAACCAGTAAATTAAAGTTATTAATATATTGCTGTAAAGATGTATTCTAAATTAAATATCTTTTATTTTTAAACGCAAAGATAAGTAAACAAACAACATTTATCATTTTTGCATGTGTTATATATATCGCTATTGATTTTTAATTGAAATTTAATTTGGGGTTGGAAGACTTTCACTGCGTTAAACCCATTATAATGCTGTAAACCCATCCGGGCGAGAATAAGCTTTGTGCATTCATACAAACCAGGCCGTATTGAGAATACGCGGCTCTGCATAATGACCTGTATAATTATGCTGCCCCGAGTGATGTAATAACGACGGTGAATAGAGATAATAAACACATCTAAACGGTTCCTTATTTAACCAAAAGATCTTTATGATTGACAGCTGGGGATCAATTACAGATATCTTGGTCGCGTGGCGATTGCTTTTATCTATTGAAAATAATCATTGTGCGGTATTGCTATTCAACCCATTAGTTCCGGTTTAAAGTAGAAATTGTTGGTTTAATATCACGTTCAGTTATCATTTCAAAAATGATTTGTTTGAATTTAAAGCGTTTAACATTGTTCAAAAATTGGCATGCATTTCACGATAACCACCTGGCCATATGTACGTTCAATAACAACTGGGAAAAAGACACCCGGCTTTAATATTCCAGTATGATTTTAAATTTATTCTCTCATATTAAATACATGTATCAGATACATATCATAGGCACAGTGTTTATATTAATATAAAAGCATTTCCCTTTTTCGTATGTATTTGGCCTGAATAAAGAACGCACACCAACATCACGATTAAATTGGCATTGCTTTCTTCTGTTTACAACGGTTGCTAGGTTGCTATTTTCACATAAATTAATTTAAATACATACCACAAGCAAACTAAGGTATACGTAGTTTTAAGCCCGCCGATTGCGATGTTTTCTTCAAAAGCTTTCACAGCCCTTTTCGCTTTATGAACGCTACAAATACTAAAAAGTAGAGCACAAATAGCAAAATTCACGTCCTTCGGACTTACTATTTATAAAACTGTAGTTCAAGGATTCGCTATCCAGTATGTCAATGTTTGTGAGCAGGTCATGTTTATTTTCAATATTAATTAGGACAATTAGTTATGTTTTGTTTATTTATCAACGAGTGTTAAGAAAGTTAAACTAAGTTATTTAACACCAAGCTCGTTGGCACGATGTTGCGCGAGAGTCTGGGGAACCGCGGACTCTATCCAGTTTGATGACGTTTTCCGGACACCATCAAGAACTGGCAGTCGGCCGATAGCGGTTATTTATATAATTTTATTAAAAGTTTCTTCCCACATGTTAACTAACCTTATCTCTAAAAAAACATTCTTGTTTAATTTGCGTAACAGCTATATACCCTAGAATATTTGGACAGGTTCATTGCTGGAAACGTTAGTACAATCTTTCAGAAAGTACTTGATACTGAAGTATAAGATTAAAGTAATTTTATAAGATAGTATAACGGATTTGCACTTGATTTTAGAGAAGTGTAATTTAATGTTTGAGGGTGTACTTAAATACTTCTCGCTTTCATGTTTTTTGTTATTATAAATTATACTAAAATACGGTATATAACTTTCAGTATAATTATCAATCAATATCACCCAAGGGATCTTCGCTAAATCATATATCTCTCCAGGGAGTAAAATATCGTTTTTTACAAGTACACGCATTTCATCTGACGGAATAAGTTTATTGCACATTTTCTGAATCATACCGCGTGCTCTCTCAAAATTATTTGCCTATTTTATTGATCGGACCAGACTGGTCTTTAACAGCAGGAACAAATCTTACATAACGAGATGAGAAAGCACACTAGCTCTAACTGTGTGTTATCATATAGGCCAAACATTAAACGAATAGAATCAAAGCAAGCGATTGCGACGTATAGGATCTCGTTAAAATAAGATATCCAAGTTTGAAGTATTATGTCACGTTCCGATCAATGAATCGATTGAGTCATGCAGGCCCAAATACTACGCACAACATTCATTAATCCGATTGTCTCGTCATTCAGAACTTGTACATATTCACCCCACCTATGGTAGTAATGAAGTATTTTGAATGCGGTACACGTTCAGACACGTTTGCTGTTTAATGAGGTCACCATCAGTCAAATTATATGTTTTTGCAGTAGAACACTGTTCTTTCTAAACGTGTTTAAACATATGATGTTGATTAATTGATAAACTAGAAGTTCATTGTTCTAAGTTGTTCAAGACAGTTTTCGTTTTATACCTTTACATAAACTCCTATATCGGAACGGTAACACGAAGGCGGAGCTACACTGTGCTATAACAATCGTGTAGATACATTAAAACGCTAATCACTGATACGCACGCTAGTTATTAAATGTTGTATATGACAACAAGGTAAAAACCAGTAAATTTGTCCTCTATTCACGTGATTGAAATTATCCTCGATTCCACCAACTCCTTTTGTAGGTGCACTATATTTTTCTTATACTATTTGATGTCCTTACTTGGCTAGAAAAAAGGTTCGTTATAAATACAACATAAGCATTGCGGCACGAACAGTTTGTATGTTATCGCTCTCAAGCAAATGATTTTCTAACATGCTTAACACAATTAATACAATTTACGCTCATTCCCGGAATCACCGAGGCGCGTCAAGTAACTATCGTTTCTTCTTAATATGTCGTCTGTATGATTCGGTACAACTATAATTCATCACCTTTATATTCAGCGATGATTGTTCGAGCGGAAAAGCAGCCAGTCCTGCCAGACTAAGAACATCTCATTTCTCCCAGAAAAAAGATCCCTTTAATCAGACATAATCCATTTATTTCTAACTTGATTACGCTCCGGAGAGAAATTGGAAGTTTTAGGGGAAAATGAAATAACCCAATATGAGCCATTAATAATATAAAGCCTCTAGGAAA